>NW_028175299.1:0-133000 GCF_965226575.1 Pagrus pagrus | reverse complement strand
CGAGTCGATGGCTCAAATGACCTGGGAGCTATTGAAAAAATCGGGCGGTGTATTCGCCAAAAATGGTGATTTTTCATTAAAATATTCAGGAAAAATACAAATTCAACTTAAATCCAATAAAAACTGCTGTGTCTCATTCTACAAGTATAACAAGACATGTCGGCATTGATTTCGAGTCGATGGCTCAAATGACCTGGGAGCTATTGAAAAAATCGGGCAGTGTATTCGCCAAAAATGGTGATTTTTCATTCAAATATTCATGCAAAATACAAATTCCACTAAAATCCAATAAAAACTGCTGTGTCTCATTCTACCAGTATAACAAGACATGTCGGCATTGATTTCGAGTCGATGGCTCAAATGACCTGGGAGCTATTGAAAAAATCGGGCGGTGTATGCGCCAAAAATGGTGATTTTTCATTAAAATATTCATGAAAAATAGAAATTCGTATTAAATCCAATAAAAACTGCTGTGTCTCATTCTACCAGTATAACAAGACATGTTGCCATTGATTTCGAGTCGATGGCTCAAATGACTTGGGAGCTATTGAAAAAATCGGGCGGTGTATTCGCCAAAAATGGTGATTTTTCATTAAAATATTCATGAAAAATACAAATTCAACTTAAATCCTATAAAAACTGCTGTGTCTCATTCTACCAGTATAACAAGACATGTCGGCATTGATTTCGAGTCGATGGCTGAAATGACTTGGGAGCTATTGAAAAAATCGGGCGGTGTATTCGCCAAAAATGGTGATTTTTCATTAAAATATTCATGAAAAATACAAATTCCACTTAAATCCTATAAAAACTGCTGGGTCTCATTCTACCAGTATAACAAGACATGTCGGCATTGATTTCGAGTCGATGGCTCAAAGGACCTGGGAGCTATTGAAAAAATCGGCGGTGTATTCGCCAAAAATGGTGATTTTTCATTAAAATATTCATGAAAAATAGAATTTTGTATTAAATCCAATAAAAACTGCTGTGTCTCATTCTACCAGTATAACAAGACATGTCGGCATTGATTTCGAGTCGATGGCTCAAATGACCTGGGAGCTATTGAAAAAATCGGGCGGTGTATTCGCCAAAAATGGTGATTTTTCATTCAAATATTCATGAAAAATACAAATTCCACTAAAATCCAATAAAAACTGCTGTGTCTCATTCTACCAGTATAACAAGACATGTTGGAATTGATTTTGAGTCGATGGCTCAAATGACCTGGGAGCTATTGAAAAAATCGGGCGGTGTATTCGCCAAAAATGGTGATTTTTCATTCAAATATTCATGAAAAATACAAATTCCACTAAAATCCAATAAAAACTGCTGTGTCTCATTCTACCAGTATAACAAGACATGTCGGCATTGATTTCGAGTCGATGGCTCAAATGACCTGGGAGCTATTGAAAAAATCGGGTGGTGTATTGGCCAAAAATGGTGATTTTTCATTAAAATATTCATGAAAAATAGAAATTCGTATTAAATCCAATAAAAACTGCTGTGTCTCATTCTACCAGTATAACAAGACATGTCGGCATTGATTTCGAGTCGATGGCTCAAATGACCTGGGAGCTATTGAAAAAATCGGGCGGTGTATTCGCCAAAAATGGTGATTTTTCATTAAAATATTCAGGAAAAATACAAATTCCACTAAAATCCAATAAAAACTGCTGTGTCTCATTCTACCAGTATAACAAGACATGTCGGCATTGATTTCGAGTCGATGGCTCAAATGACCTGGGAGCTATTGAAAAAATCGGGCGGTGTATTCGCCAAAAATGGTGATTTTTCATTCAAATATTCAGGAAAAATAGAAATTCGTATTAAATCCAATAAAAACTGCTGTGTCTCATTCTACCAGTATAACAAGACATGTTGGCATTGATTTTGAGTCGATGGCTCAAATGACCTGGGAGCTATTGAAAAAATCGGGCGGTGTATTCGCCAAAAATGGTGATTTTTCATTCAAATATTCATGAAAAATACAAATTCCACTAAAATCCAATAAAAACTGCTGTGTCTCATTCTACCAGTATAACAAGACATGTCGGCATTGATTTCGAGTCGATGGCTCAAATGACCTGGGAGCTATTGAAAAAATCGGGCGGTGTATTCGCCAAAAATGGTGATTTTTCATTAAAATATTCAGGAAAAATAGAAATTCGTATTAAATCCAATAAAAACTGCTGTGTCTCATTCTACCAGTATAACAAGACATGTTGGCATTGATTTTGAGTCGATGGCTCAAATGACCTGGGAGCTATTGAAAAAATCGGGCGGTGTATTCGCCAAAAATGGTGATTTTTCATTCAAATATTCATGAAAAATACAAATTCCACTAAAATCCAATAAAAACTGCTGTGTCTCATTCTACCAGTATAACAAGACATGTCGGCATTGATTTCGAGTCGATGGCTCAAATGACCTGGGAGCTATTGAAAAAATCGGGCGGTGTATTCGCCAAAAATGGTGATTTTTCATTCAAATATTCAGGAAAAATAGAAATTCGTATTAAACCCAATAAAAACTTCTGTGTCTCATTCTACCAGTATAACAAGACATGTTGGCATTGATTTTGAGTCGATGGCTCAAATGACCTGGGAGCTATTGAAAAATTCGGGCGGTGTATTCGCCAAAAATGGTGACTTTTCATTAGAATATTCATGAAAAATAGAAATTCCTATTAAATCCAATAAAAACTGCTGTGTCTCATTCTACCAGTATAACAAGACATGTCGGCATTGATTTCGAGTCGATGGCTCAAATGACCTGGGAGCTATTGAAAAAATCGGGCGGTGTATTCGCCAAAAATGGTGATTTTTCATTAAAATATTCAGGAAAAATACAAATTCAACTTAAATCCAATAAAAACTGCTGTGTCTCATTCTACAAGTATAACAAGACATGTCGGCATTGATTTCGAGTCGATGGCTCAAATGACCTGGGAGCTATTGAAAAAATCGGGCAGTGTATTCGCCAAAAATGGTGATTTTTCATTCAAATATTCATGCAAAATACAAATTCCACTAAAATCCAATAAAAACTGCTGTGTCTCATTCTACCAGTATAACAAGACATGTCGGCATTGATTTCGAGTCGATGGCTCAAATGACCTGGGAGCTATTGAAAAAATCGGGCGGTGTATGCGCCAAAAATGGTGATTTTTCATTAAAATATTCATGAAAAATAGAAATTCGTATTAAATCCAATAAAAACTGCTGTGTCTCATTCTACCAGTATAACAAGACATGTTGCCATTGATTTCGAGTCGATGGCTCAAATGACTTGGGAGCTATTGAAAAAATCGGGCGGTGTATTCGCCAAAAATGGTGATTTTTCATTAAAATATTCATGAAAAATACAAATTCAACTTAAATCCTATAAAAACTGCTGTGTCTCATTCTACCAGTATAACAAGACATGTCGGCATTGATTTCGAGTCGATGGCTGAAATGACTTGGGAGCTATTGAAAAAATCGGGCGGTGTATTCGCCAAAAATGGTGATTTTTCATTAAAATATTCATGAAAAATACAAATTCCACTTAAATCCTATAAAAACTGCTGGGTCTCATTCTACCAGTATAACAAGACATGTCGGCATTGATTTCGAGTCGATGGCTCAAAGGACCTGGGAGCTATTGAAAAAATCGGCGGTGTATTCGCCAAAAATGGTGATTTTTCATTAAAATATTCATGAAAAATAGAATTTTGTATTAAATCCAATAAAAACTGCTGTGTCTCATTCTACCAGTATAACAAGACATGTCGGCATTGATTTCGAGTCGATGGCTCAAATGACCTGGGAGCTATTGAAAAAATCGGGCGGTGTATTCGCCAAAAATGGTGATTTTTCATTCAAATATTCATGAAAAATACAAATTCCACTAAAATCCAATAAAAACTGCTGTGTCTCATTCTACCAGTATAACAAGACATGTCGGCATTGATTTCGAGTCGATGGCTCAAATGACCTGGGAGCTATTGAAAAAATCGGGCGGTGTATTCGCCAAAAATGGTGATTTTTCATTCAAATATTCAGGAAAAATAGAAATTCGTATTAAACCCAATAAAAACTTCTGTGTCTCATTCTACCAGTATAACAAGACATGTTGGCATTGATTTTGAGTCGATGGCTCAAATGACCTGGGAGCTATTGAAAAAATCGGGCGGTGTATTCGCCAAAAATGGTGATTTTTCATTAAAATATTCAGGAAAAATACAAATTAAACTAAAATCCCAAAAAAACTGCTGTGTCTCATTCTACCAGTATAACAAGACATGTCGGCATTGATTTCGAGTCGATGGCTCAAATGACCTGGGAGCTATTGAAAAAATCGGGCGGTGTATTCGCCAAAAATGGTGATTTTTCATTCAGATATTCATGAAAAATACAAATTCCACTAAAATCCAATAAAAACTGCTGTGTCTCATTCTACCAGTATAACAAGACATGTCGGCATTGATTTCGAGTCGATGGCTCAAATGGCCTGGGAGCTATTGAAAAAATCGGGCGGTGTATTCGCCAAAAATGGTGATTTTTCATTAAAATATTCAGGAAAAATAGAAATTCGTATTAAATCCAATAAAAACTGCTGTGTCTCATTCTACCAGTATAACAAGACATGTTGGCATTGATTTTGAGTCGATGGCTCAAATGACCTGGGAGCTATTGAAAAAATCGGGCGGTGTATTCGCCAAAAATGGTGATTTTTCATTCAAATATTCATGAAAAATACAAATTCCACTAAAATCCAATAAAAACTGCTGTGTCTCATTCTACCAGTATAACAAGACATGTCGGCATTGATTTCGAGTCGATGGCTCAAATGACCTGGGAGCTATTGAAAAAATCGGGCGGTGTATTCGCCAAAAATGGTGATTTTTCATTCAAATATTCAGGAAAAACAGAAATTCGTATTAAACCCAATAAAAACTTCTGTGTCTCATTCTACCAGTATAACAAGACATGTTGGCATTGATTTTGAGTCGATGGCTCAAATGACCTGGGAGCTATTGAAAAAATCGGGCGGTGTATTCGCCAAAAATGGTGATTTTTCATTAAAATATTCAGGAAAAATACAAATTAAACTAAAATCCCAAAAAAACTGCTGTGTCTCATTCTACCAGTATAACAAGACATGTCGGCATTGATTTCGAGTCGATGGCTCAAATGACCTGGGAGCTATTGAAAAAATCGGGCGGTGTATTCGCCAAAAATGGTGATTTTTCATTCAGATATTCATGAAAAATACAAATTCCACTAAAATCCAATAAAAACTGCTGTGTCTCATTCTACCAGTATAACAAGACATGTCGGCATTGATTTCGAGTCGATGGCTCAAATGACCTGGGAGCTATTGAAAAAATCGGGCGGTGTATTCGCCAAAAATGGTGATTTTTCATTCAAATATTCAGGAAAAATACAAATTCGTATTAAATCCAATAAAAACTGCTGTGTCTCAGTATACCAGTATAACAAGACATGTTGGCATTGATTTCGAGTCGATGGCTCAAATGACCTGGGAGCTATTGAAAAAATCGGGCGGTGTATTCGCCAAAAATGGTGATTTTTCATTCAAATATTCAGGAAAAATAGAAATTCGTATTAAATCCAATAAAAACTGCTGTGTCTCATTCTACCAGTATAACAAGACATGTTGGCATTGATTTTGAGTCGATGGCTCAAATGACCTGGGAGCTATTGAAAAAATCGGGCGGTGTATTCGCCAATAATGGTGATTTTTCATTCAAATATTCATGAAAAATACAAATTCCACTAAAATCCAATAAAAACTGCTGTGTCTCATTCTACCAGTATAACAAGACATGTCGGCATTGATTTCGAGTCGATGGCTCAAATGACCTGGGAGCTATTGAAAAAATCGGGCGTATTCGCCAAAAATGGTGATTTTTCATTAAAATATTCAGGAAAAATAGAAATTCGTATTAAATCCAATAAAAACTGCTGTGTCTCATTCTACCAGTATAACAAGACATGTCGGCATTGATTTCGAGTCGATGGCTCAAATGACCTGGGAGCTATTGAAAAAATCGGGCGGTGTATTCGCCAAAAATGGTGATTTTTCATTCAGATATTCATGAAAAATACAAATTCCACCAAAATCCAATAAAAACTGCTGTGTCTCATTCTACCAGTATAACAAGACATGTCGGCATTGATTTCGAGTCGATGGCTCAAATGACCTGGGAGCTATTGAAAAAATCGGGCGGTGTATTCGCCAAAAATGGTGATTTTTCATTCAAATATTCAGGAAAAATACAAATTCAACTTAAATCCAATAAAAACTGCTGTGTCTCATTCTACCAGTATAACAAGACATGTCGGCATTGATTTCGAGTCGATGGCTCAAATGACCTGGGAGCTATTGAAAAAATCGGGCGGTGTATTCGCCAAAAATGGTGACTTTTCATTCAAATATTCAGGAAAAATACAAATTCCACTAAAATCCAATAAAAACTGCTGTGTCTCATTCTACCAGTATAACAAGACATGTCGGCATTGATTTCGAGTCAATGGCTGAAATGACCTGGGAGCTATTGAAAAAACCGGGCGGTGTATTCGCCAAAAATGGTGATTTTTCATTCAGATATTCATGAAAAATACAAATTCCACTAAAATCCAATAAAAACTGCTGTGTCTCATTCTACCAGTATAACAAGACATGTCGGCATTGATTTCGAGTCGATGGCTTAAATGACCTGGGAGCTATTGAAAAAATCGGGTGGTGTATTCGCCAAAAATGGTGATTTTTCATTCAGATATTCATGAAAAATACAAATTCCACTAAAATCCAATAAAAACTGCTGTGTCTCATTCTACCAGTATAACAAGACATTTCGGCATTGATTTCGAGTCGATGGCTCAAATGACCTGGGAGCTATTGAAAAAACCGGGCGGTGTATTCGCCAAAAATGGTGATTTTTCATTCAGATATTCATGAAAAATACAAATTCCACTAAAATCCAATAAAAACTGCTGTGTCTCATTCTACCAGTATAACAAGACATGTCGGCATTGATTTCGAGTCGATGGCTTAAATGACCTGGGAGCTATTGAAAAAATCGGGTGGTGTATTCGCCAAAAATGGTGATTTTTCATTCAAATATTCATGAAAAATACAAATTCCACTAAAATCCAATAAAAACTGCTGTGTCTCATTCTACCAGTATAACAAGACATGTCGGCATTGATTTCGAGTCGATGGCTCAAATGACCTGGGAGCTATTGGAAAAACCGGGCGGTGTATTCGCCAAAAATGGTGATTTTTCATTCAAATATTCAGGAAAAATAGAAATTCGTATTAAATCCAATAAAAACTGCTGTGTCTCATTCTACCAGTATAACAAGACATGTCGGCATTGATTTCGAGTCGATGGCTTAAATGACCTGGGAGCTATTGAAAAAATCGGGTGGTGTATTCGCCAAAAATGGTGATTTTTCATTCAAATATTCATGAAAAATACAAATTCCACTAAAATCCAATAAAAACTGCTGTGTCTCATTCTACCAGTATAACAAGACATGTCGGCATTGATTTCGAGTCGATGGCTCAAATGACCTGGGAGCTATTGAAAAAATCGGGCGGTGTATTCGCCAAAAATGGTGATTTTTCATTCAAATATTCAGGAAAAATAGAAATTCGTATTAAATCCAATAAAAACTGCTGTGTCTCATTCTACCAGTATAACAAGACATGTTGGCATTGATTTTGAGTCGATGGCTCAAATGACCTGGGAGCTATTGAAAAAATCGGGCGGTGTATTCGCCAAAAATGGTGATTTTTCATTCAAATATTCATGAAAAATACAAATTCCACTAAAATCCAATAAAAACTGCTGTGTCTCATTCTACCAGTATAACAAGACATGTCGGCATTGATTTCGAGTCGATGGCTCAAATGACCTGGGAGCTATTGAAAAAATCGGGCGGTGTATTCGCCAAAAATGGTGATTTTTCATTCAAATATTCAGGAAAAATAGAAATTCGTATTAAATCCAATAAAAACTGCTGTGTCTCATTCTACCAGTATAACAAGACATGTTGGCATTGATTTTGAGTCGATGGCTCAAATGACCTGGGAACTATTGAAAAAATCGGGCGGTGTATTCGCCAAAAATGGTGATTTTTCATTCAAATATTCATGAAAAATACAAATTCCACTAAAATCCAATAAAAACTGCTGTGTCTCATTCTACCAGTATAACAAGACATGTCGGCATTGATTTCGAGTCGATGGCTCAAATGACCTGGGAGCTATTGAAAAAATCGGGCGGTGTATTCGCCAAAAATGGTGATTTTTCATTCAAATATTCAGGAAAAATAGAAATTCGTATTAAACCCAATAAAAACTTCTGTGTCTCATTCTACCAGTATAACAAGACATGTTGGCATTGATTTTGAGTCGATGGCTCAAATGACCTGGGAGCTATTGAAAAAATCGGGTGGTGTATTCGCCAAAAATGGTGATTTTTCATTCAGATATTCATGAAAAATACAAATTCCACTAAAATCCAATAAAAACTGCTGTGTCTCATTCTACCAGTATAACAAGACATTTCGGCATTGATTTCGAGTCGATGGCTCAAATGACCTGGGAGCTATTGAAAAAACCGGGCGGTGTATTCGCCAAAAATGGTGATTTTTCATTCAGATATTCATGAAAAATACAAATTCCACTAAAATCCAATAAAAACTGCTGTGTCTCATTCTACCAGTATAACAAGACATGTCGGCATTGATTTCGAGTCGATGGCTTAAATGACCTGGGAGCTATTGAAAAAATCGGGTGGTGTATTCGCCAAAAATGGTGATTTTTCATTCAAATATTCATGAAAAATACAAATTCCACTAAAATCCAATAAAAACTGCTGTGTCTCATTCTACCAGTATAACAAGACATGTCGGCATTGATTTCGAGTCGATGGCTCAAATGACCTGGGAGCTATTGGAAAAACCGGGCGGTGTATTCGCCAAAAATGGTGATTTTTCATTCAAATATTCAGGAAAAATAGAAATTCGTATTAAATCCAATAAAAACTGCTGTGTCTCATTCTACCAGTATAACAAGACATGGCGGCATTGATTTCGAGTCGATGGCTTAAATGACCTGGGAGCTATTGAAAAAATCGGGTGGTGTATTCGCCAAAAATGGTGATTTTTCATTCAAATATTCATGAAAAATACAAATTCCACTAAAATCCAATAAAAACTGCTGTGTCTCATTCTACCAGTATAACAAGACATGTCGGCATTGATTTCGAGTCGATGGCTCAAATGACCTGGGAGCTATTGAAAAAATCGGGCGGTGTATTCGCCAAAAATGGTGATTTTTCATTCAAATATTCAGGAAAAATAGAAATTCGTATTAAATCCAATAAAAACTGCTGTGTCTCATTCTACCAGTATAACAAGACATGTTGGCATTGATTTTGAGTCGATGGCTCAAATGACCTGGGAGCTATTGAAAAAATCGGGCGGTGTATTCGCCAAAAATGGTGATTTTTCATTCAAATATTCATGAAAAATACAAATTCCACTAAAATCCAATAAAAACTGCTGTGTCTCATTCTACCAGTATAACAAGACATGTCGGCATTGATTTCGAGTCGATGGCTCAAATGACCTGGGAGCTATTGAAAAAATCGGGCGGTGTATTCGCCAAAAATGGTGATTTTTCATTCAAATATTCAGGAAAAATAGAAATTCGTATTAAATCCAATAAAAACTGCTGTGTCTCATTCTACCAGTATAACAAGACATGTTGGCATTGATTTTGAGTCGATGGCTCAAATGACCTGGGAACTATTGAAAAAATCGGGCGGTGTATTCGCCAAAAATGGTGATTTTTCATTCAAATATTCATGAAAAATACAAATTCCACTAAAATCCAATAAAAACTGCTGTGTCTCATTCTACCAGTATAACAAGACATGTCGGCATTGATTTCGAGTCGATGGCTCAAATGACCTGGGAGCTATTGAAAAAATCGGGCGGTGTATTCGCCAAAAATGGTGATTTTTCATTCAAATATTCAGGAAAAATAGAAATTCGTATTAAACCCAATAAAAACTTCTGTGTCTCATTCTACCAGTATAACAAGACATGTTGGCATTGATTTTGAGTCGATGGCTCAAATGACCTGGGAGCTATTGAAAAAATCGGGCGGTGTATTCGCCAAAAATGGTGATTTTTCATTAAAATATTCAGGAAAAATACAAATTAAACTAAAATCCCAAAAAAACTGCTGTGTCTCATTCTACCAGTATAACAAGACATGTCGGCATTGATTTCGAGTCGATGGCTCAAATGACCTGGGAGCTATTGAAAAAATCGGGCGGTGTATTCGCCAAAAATGGTGATTTTTCATTCAGATATTCATGAAAAATACAAATTCCACTAAAATCCAATAAAAACTGCTGTGTCTCATTCTACCAGTATAACAAGACATGTCGGCATTGATTTCGAGTCGATGGCTCAAATGACCTGGGAGCTATTGAAAAAATCGGGCGGTGTATTCGCCAAAAATGGTGATTTTTCATTCAAATATTCAGGAAAAACAGAAATTCGTATTAAACCCAATAAAAACTTCTGTGTCTCATTCTACCAGTATAACAAGACATGTTGGCATTGATTTTGAGTCGATGGCTCAAATGACCTGGGAGCTATTGAAAAAATCGGGCGGTGTATTCGCCAAAAATGGTGATTTTTCATTAAAATATTCAGGAAAAATACAAATTAAACTAAAATCCCAAAAAAACTGCTGTGTCTCATTCTACCAGTATAACAAGACATGTCGGCATTGATTTCGAGTCGATGGCTCAAATGACCTGGGAGCTATTGAAAAAATCGGGCGGTGTATTCGCCAAAAATGGTGATTTTTCATTCAGATATTCATGAAAAATACAAATTCCACTAAAATCCAATAAAAACTGCTGTGTCTCATTCTACCAGTATAACAAGACATGTCGGCATTGATTTCGAGTCGATGGCTCAAATGACCTGGGAGCTATTGAAAAAATCGGGCGGTGTATTCGCCAAAAATGGTGATTTTTCATTCAAATATTCAGGAAAAATACAAATTCGTATTAAATCCAATAAAAACTGCTGTGTCTCAGTCTACCAGTATAACAAGACATGTTGGCATTGATTTCGAGTCGATGGCTCAAATGACCTGGGAGCTATTGAAAAAATCGGGCGGTGTATTCGCCAAAAATGGTGATTTTTCATTCAAATATTCAGGAAAAATAGAAATTCGTATTAAATCCAATAAAAACTGCTGTGTCTCATTCTACCAGTATAACAAGACATGTTGGCATTGATTTTGAGTCGATGGCTCAAATGACCTGGGAGCTATTGAAAAAATCGGGCGGTGTATTCGCCAATAATGGTGATTTTTCATTCAAATATTCATGAAAAATACAAATTCCACTAAAATCCAATAAAAACTGCTGTGTCTCATTCTACCAGTATAACAAGACATGTCGGCATTGATTTCGAGTCGATGGCTCAAATGACCTGGGAGCTATTGAAAAAATCGGGCGTATTCGCCAAAAATGGTGATTTTTCATTAAAATATTCAGGAAAAATAGAAATTCGTATTAAATCCAATAAAAACTGCTGTGTCTCATTCTACCAGTATAACAAGACATGTCGGCATTGATTTCGAGTCGATGGCTCAAATGACCTGGGAGCTATTGAAAAAATCGGGCGGTGTATTCGCCAAAAATGGTGATTTTTCATTCAGATATTCATGAAAAATACAAATTCCACCAAAATCCAATAAAAACTGCTGTGTCTCATTCTACCAGTATAACAAGACATGTCGGCATTGATTTCGAGTCGATGGCTCAAATGACCTGGGAGCTATTGAAAAAATCGGGCGGTGTATTCGCCAAAAATGGTGATTTTTCATTCAAATATTCAGGAAAAATACAAATTCAACTTAAATCCAATAAAAACTGCTGTGTCTCATTCTACCAGTATAACAAGACATGTCGGCATTGATTTCGAGTCGATGGCTCAAATGACCTGGGAGCTATTGAAAAAATCGGGCGGTGTATTCGCCAAAAATGGTGACTTTTCATTCAAATATTCAGGAAAAATACAAATTCCACTAAAATCCAATAAAAACTGCTGTGTCTCATTCTACCAGTATAACAAGACATGTCGGCATTGATTTCGAGTCAATGGCTGAAATGACCTGGGAGCTATTGAAAAAACCGGGCGGTGTATTCGCCAAAAATGGTGATTTTTCATTCAGATATTCATGAAAAATACAAATTCCACTAAAATCCAATAAAAACTGCTGTGTCTCATTCTACCAGTATAACAAGACATGTCGGCATTGATTTCGAGTCGATGGCTTAAATGACCTGGGAGCTATTGAAAAAATCGGGTGGTGTATTCGCCAAAAATGGTGATTTTTCATTCAGATATTCATGAAAAATACAAATTCCACTAAAATCCAATAAAAACTGCTGTGTCTCATTCTACCAGTATAACAAGACATTTCGGCATTGATTTCGAGTCGATGGCTCAAATGACCTGGGAGCTATTGAAAAAACCGGGCGGTGTATTCGCCAAAAATGGTGATTTTTCATTCAGATATTCATGAAAAATACAAATTCCACTAAAATCCAATAAAAACTGCTGTGTCTCATTCTACCAGTATAACAAGACATGTCGGCATTGATTTCGAGTCGATGGCTTAAATGACCTGGGAGCTATTGAAAAAATCGGGTGGTGTATTCGCCAAAAATGGTGATTTTTCATTCAAATATTCATGAAAAATACAAATTCCACTAAAATCCAATAAAAACTGCTGTGTCTCATTCTACCAGTATAACAAGACATGTCGGCATTGATTTCGAGTCGATGGCTCAAATGACCTGGGAGCTATTGGAAAAACCGGGCGGTGTATTCGCCAAAAATGGTGATTTTTCATTCAAATATTCAGGAAAAATAGAAATTCGTATTAAATCCAATAAAAACTGCTGTGTCTCATTCTACCAGTATAACAAGACATGTCGGCATTGATTTCGAGTCGATGGCTTAAATGACCTGGGAGCTATTGAAAAAATCGGGTGGTGTATTCGCCAAAAATGGTGATTTTTCATTCAAATATTCATGAAAAATACAAATTCCACTAAAATCCAATAAAAACTGCTGTGTCTCATTCTACCAGTATAACAAGACATGTCGGCATTGATTTCGAGTCGATGGCTCAAATGACCTGGGAGCTATTGAAAAAATCGGGCGGTGTATTCGCCAAAAATGGTGATTTTTCATTCAAATATTCAGGAAAAATAGAAATTCGTATTAAATCCAATAAAAACTGCTGTGTCTCATTCTACCAGTATAACAAGACATGTTGGCATTGATTTTGAGTCGATGGCTCAAATGACCTGGGAGCTATTGAAAAAATCGGGCGGTGTATTCGCCAAAAATGGTGATTTTTCATTCAAATATTCATGAAAAATACAAATTCCACTAAAATCCAATAAAAACTGCTGTGTCTCATTCTACCAGTATAACAAGACATGTCGGCATTGATTTCGAGTCGATGGCTCAAATGACCTGGGAGCTATTGAAAAAATCGGGCGGTGTATTCGCCAAAAATGGTGATTTTTCATTCAAATATTCAGGAAAAATAGAAATTCGTATTAAATCCAATAAAAACTGCTGTGTCTCATTCTACCAGTATAACAAGACATGTTGGCATTGATTTTGAGTCGATGGCTCAAATGACCTGGGAACTATTGAAAAAATCGGGCGGTGTATTCGCCAAAAATGGTGATTTTTCATTCAAATATTCATGAAAAATACAAATTCCACTAAAATCCAATAAAAACTGCTGTGTCTCATTCTACCAGTATAACAAGACATGTCGGCATTGATTTCGAGTCGATGGCTCAAATGACCTGGGAGCTATTGAAAAAATCGGGCGGTGTATTCGCCAAAAATGGTGATTTTTCATTCAAATATTCAGGAAAAATAGAAATTCGTATTAAACCCAATAAAAACTTCTGTGTCTCATTCTACCAGTATAACAAGACATGTTGGCATTGATTTTGAGTCGATGGCTCAAATGACCTGGGAGCTATTGAAAAAATCGGGTGGTGTATTCGCCAAAAATGGTGATTTTTCATTCAGATATTCATGAAAAATACAAATTCCACTAAAATCCAATAAAAACTGCTGTGTCTCATTCTACCAGTATAACAAGACATTTCGGCATTGATTTCGAGTCGATGGCTCAAATGACCTGGGAGCTATTGAAAAAACCGGGCGGTGTATTCGCCAAAAATGGTGATTTTTCATTCAGATATTCATGAAAAATACAAATTCCACTAAAATCCAATAAAAACTGCTGTGTCTCATTCTACCAGTATAACAAGACATGTCGGCATTGATTTCGAGTCGATGGCTTAAATGACCTGGGAGCTATTGAAAAAATCGGGTGGTGTATTCGCCAAAAATGGTGATTTTTCATTCAAATATTCATGAAAAATACAAATTCCACTAAAATCCAATAAAAACTGCTGTGTCTCATTCTACCAGTATAACAAGACATGTCGGCATTGATTTCGAGTCGATGGCTCAAATGACCTGGGAGCTATTGGAAAAACCGGGCGGTGTATTCGCCAAAAATGGTGATTTTTCATTCAAATATTCAGGAAAAATAGAAATTCGTATTAAATCCAATAAAAACTGCTGTGTCTCATTCTACCAGTATAACAAGACATGTCGGCATTGATTTCGAGTCGATGGCTTAAATGACCTGGGAGCTATTGAAAAAATCGGGTGGTGTATTCGCCAAAAATGGTGATTTTTCATTCAAATATTCATGAAAAATACAAATTCCACTAAAATCCAATAAAAACTGCTGTGTCTCATTCTACCAGTATAACAAGACATGTCGGCATTGATTTCGAGTCGATGGCTCAAATGACCTGGGAGCTATTGAAAAAATCGGGCGGTGTATTCGCCAAAAATGGTGATTTTTCATTCAAATATTCAGGAAAAATAGAAATTCGTATTAAATCCAATAAAAACTGCTGTGTCTCATTCTACCAGTATAACAAGACATGTTGGCATTGATTTTGAGTCGATGGCTCAAATGACCTGGGAGCTATTGAAAAAATCGGGCGGTGTATTCGCCAAAAATGGTGATTTTTCATTCAAATATTCATGAAAAATACAAATTCCACTAAAATCCAATAAAAACTGCTGTGTCTCATTCTACCAGTATAACAAGACATGTCGGCATTGATTTCGAGTCGATGGCTCAAATGACCTGGGAGCTATTGAAAAAATCGGGCGGTGTATTCGCCAAAAATGGTGATTTTTCATTCAAATATTCAGGAAAAATAGAAATTCGTATTAAATCCAATAAAAACTGCTGTGTCTCATTCTACCAGTATAACAAGACATGTTGGCATTGATTTTGAGTCGATGGCTCAAATGACCTGGGAACTATTGAAAAAATCGGGCGGTGTATTCGCCAAAAATGGTGATTTTTCATTCAAATATTCATGAAAAATACAAATTCCACTAAAATCCAATAAAAACTGCTGTGTCTCATTCTACCAGTATAACAAGACATGTCGGCATTGATTTCGAGTCGATGGCTCAAATGACCTGGGAGCTATTGAAAAAATCGGGCGGTGTATTCGCCAAAAATGGTGATTTTTCATTCAAATATTCAGGAAAAATAGAAATTCGTATTAAACCCAATAAAAACTTCTGTGTCTCATTCTACCAGTATAACAAGACATGTTGGCATTGATTTTGAGTCGATGGCTCAAATGACCTGGGAGCTATTGAAAAAATCGGGCGGTGTATTCGCCAAAAATGGTGATTTTTCATTAAAATATTCAGGAAAAATACAAATTAAACTAAAATCCCAAAAAAACTGCTGTGTCTCATTCTACCAGTATAACAAGACATGTCGGCATTGATTTCGAGTCGATGGCTCAAATGACCTGGGAGCTATTGAAAAAATCGGGCGGTGTATTCGCCAAAAATGGTGATTTTTCATTCAGATATTCATGAAAAATACAAATTCCACTAAAATCCAATAAAAACTGCTGTGTCTCATTCTACCAGTATAACAAGACATGTCGGCATTGATTTCGAGTCGATGGCTCAAATGACCTGGGAGCTACTGAAAAAATCGGGCGGTGTATTCGCCAAAAATGGTGATTTTTCATTCAAATATTCAGGAAAAATACAAATTCGTATTAAATCCAATAAAAACTGCTGTGTCTCATTCTACCAGTATAACAAGACATGTCGGCATTGATTTCGAGTCGATGGCTTAAATGACCTGGGAGCTATTGAAAAAATTGGGTGGTGTATTCGCCAAAAATGGTGATTTTTCATTCAAATATTCATGAAAAATACAAATTCCACTAAAATCCAATAAAAACTGCTGTGTCTCATTCTACCAGTATAACAAGACATGTCGGCATTGATTTCGAGTCGATGGCTCAAATGACCTGGGAGCTATTGAAAAAATCGGGCGGTGTATTCGCCAAAAATGGTGATTTTTCATTCAAATATTCAGGAAAAATAGAAATTCGTATTAAATCCAATAAAAACTGCTGTGTCTCATTCTACCAGTATAACAAGACATGTCGGCATTGATTTCGAGTCGATGGCTCAAATGACCTGGGAGCTATTGAAAAAATCGGGCGGTGTATTCGCCAAAAATGGTGATTTTTCATTCAAATATTCAGGAAAAATACAAATTCGTATTAAATCCAATAAAAACTGCTGTGTCTCAGTCTACCAGTATAACAAGACATGTTGGCATTGATTTCGAGTCGATGGCTCAAATGACCTGGGAGCTATTGGAAAAACCGGGCGGTGTATTCGCCAAAAATGGTGATTTTTCATTCAGATATTCATGAAAAATACAAATTCCACTAAAATCCAATAAAAACTGCTGTGTCTCATTCTACCAGTATAACAAGACATGTCGGCATTGATTTCGAGTCGATGGCTTAAATGACCTGGGAGGTATTGAAAAAATTGGGTGGTGTATTCGCCAAAAATGGTGATTTTTCATTCAAATATTCATGAAAAATACAAATTCCACTAAAATCCAAAAAAAACTGCTGTGTCTCATTCTACCAGTATAACAAGACATGTCGGCATTGATTACGAGTCGATGGCTCAAATGACCTGGGAGCTATTGAAAAAATCGGGCGGTGTATTCGCCAAAAATGGTGATTTTTCATTCAAATATTCAGGAAAAATAGAAATTCGTATTAAATCCAATAAAAACTGCTGTGTCTCATTCGACCAGTATAACAAGACATGTTGGCATTGATTTTGAGTCGATGGCTCAAATGACCTGGGAGCTATTGAAAAAATCGGGCGGTGTATTCGCCAATAATGGTGATTTTTCATTCAAATATTCATGAAAAATACAAATTCCACTAAAATCCAATAAAAACTGCTGTGTCTCATTCTACCAGTATAACAAGACATGTCGGCATTGATTTCGAGTCGATGGCTCAAATGACCTGGGAGCTATTGAAAAAATCGGCGTGTATTCGCCAAAAATGGTGATTTTTCATTAAAATATTCAGGAAAAATAGAAATTCGTATTAAATCCAATAAAAACTGCTGTGTCTCATTCTACCAGTATAACAAGACATGTCGGCATTGATTTCGAGTCGATGGCTCAAATGACCTGGGAGCTATTGAAAAAATCGGGCGGTGTATTCGCCAAAAATGGTGATTTTTCATTCGGATATTCATGAAAAATACAAATTCCACCAAAATCCAATAAAAACTGCTGTGTCTCATTCTACCAGTATAACAAGACATGTCGGCATTGATTTCGAGTCGATGGCTCAAATGACCTGGGAGCTATTGAAAAAATCGGGCGGTGTATTCGCCAAAAATGGTGATTTTTCATTCAAATATTCAGGAAAAATACAAATTCAACTTAAATCCAATAAAAACTGCTGTGTCTCATTCTACCAGTATAACAAGACATGTCGGCATTGATTTCGAGTCGATGGCTCAAATGACCTGGGAGCTATTGAAAAAATCGGGCGGTGTATTCGCCAAAAATGGTGACTTTTCATTCAAATATTCAGGAAAAATACAAATTCCACTAAAATCCAATAAAAACTGCTGTGTCTCATTCTACCAGTATAACAAGACATGTCGGCATTGATTTCGAGTCGATGGCTCAAATGACCTGGGAGCTATTGAAAAAATCGGGCGGTGTATTCGCCAAAAATGGTGATTTTTCATTAAAATATTCATGAAAAATACAAATTCAACTTAAATCCTATAAAAACTGCTGTGTCTCATTCTACCAGTATAACAAGACATGTCGGCATTGATTTCGAGTCGATGGCTCAAATGACCTGGGAGCTATTGAAAAAATCGGGCGGTGTATTCGCCAAAAGTGGTGATTTTTCATTAAAATATTCATGAAAAATACAAATTCAACTTAAATCCAATACAAACTGCTGTGTCTCATTCTACCAGTATAACAAGACATGTCGGCATTGATTTCGAGTCGATGGCTCAAATGACCTGGGAGCTATTGAAAAAATCGGGCGGTGTATTCGCCAAAAGTGGTGATTTTTCATTAAAATATTCATGAAAAATACAAATTCAACTTAAATCCTATAAAAACTGCTGTGTCTCATTCTACCAGTATAACAAGACATGTTGGCATTGATTTCGAGTCGATGGCTCAAATGACCTGGGAGCTATTGAAAAAATCGGGCGGTGTATGCGCCAAAAATGGTGATTTTTCATTAAAATATTCAGGAAAAATACAAATTCCACTAAAATCCAATAAAAACTGCTGTGTCTCATTCTACCAGTATAACAAGACATGTCGGCATTGATTTCGAGTCGATGGCTCAAATGACCTGGGAGCTATTGAAAAAATCGGGCGGTGTATTCGCCAAAAATGGTGATTTTTCATTCAAATATTCAGGAAAAATAGAAATTCGTATTAAATCCAATAAAAACTGCTGTGTCTCATTCTACCAGTATAACAAGACATGTTGGCATTGATTTTGAGTCGATGGCTCAAATGACCTGGGAGCTATTGAAAAAATCGGGCGGTGTATTCGCCAAAAATGGTGATTTTTCATTCAAATATTCATGAAAAATACAAATTCCACTAAAATCCAATAAAAACTGCTGTGTCTCATTCTACCAGTATAACAAGACATGTCGGCATTGATTTCGAGTCGATGGCTCAAATGACCTGGGAGCTATTGAAAAAATCGGGCGGTGTATTCGCCAAAAATGGTGATTTTTCATTCAAATATTCAGGAAAAATAGAAATTCGTATTAAATCCAATAAAAACTGCTGTGTCTCATTCTACCAGTATAACAAGACATGTTGGCATTGATTTTGAGTCGATGGCTCAAATGACCTGGGAGCTATTGAAAAAATCGGGCGGTGTATTCGCCAAAAATGGTGATTTTTCATTCAAATATTCATGAAAAATACAAATTCCACTAAAATCCAATAAAAACTGCTGTGTCTCATTCTACCAGTATAACAAGACATGTCGGCATTGATTTCGAGTCGATGGCTCAAATGACCTGGGAGCTATTGAAAAAATAGGGCGGTGTATTCGCCAAAAATGGTGATTTTTCATTAAAATATTCAGGAAAAATAGAAATTCGTATTAAATCCAATAAAAACTGCTGTGTCTCATTCTACCAGTATAACAAGACATGTTGGCATTGATTTTGAGTCGATGGCTCAAATGACCTGGGAGCTATTGAAAAAATCGGGCGGTGTATTCGCCAAAAATGGTGATTTTCATTCAAATATTCATGAAAAATACAAATTCCACTAAAATCCAATAAAAACTGCTGTGTCTCATTCTACCAGTATAACAAGACATGTCGGCATTGATTTCGAGTCGATGGCTCAAATGACCTGGGAGCTATTGAAAAAATCGGGCGGTGTATTCGCCAAAAATGGTGATTTTTCATTCAAATATTCAGGAAAAATAGAAATTCGTATTAAACCCAATAAAAACTTCTGTGTCTCATTCTACCAGTATAACAAGACATGTTGGCATTGATTTTGAGTCGATGGCTCAAATGACCTGGGAGCTATTGAAAAAATCGGGCGGTGTATTCGCCAAAATGGTGATTTTTCATTAAAATATTCATGAAAAATACAAATTAAACTAAAATCCCAAAAAAACTGCTGTGTCTCATTCTACCAGTATAACAAGACATGTCGGCATTGATTTCGAGTCGATGGCTCAAATGACCTGGGAGCTATTGAAAAAATCGGGCGGTGTATTCGCCAAAAATGGTGATTTTTCATTCAGATATTCATGAAAAATACAAATTCCACTAAAATCCAATAAAAACTGCTGTGTCTCATTCTACCAGTATAACAAGACATGTCGGCATTGATTTCGAGTCGATGGCTCAAATGACCTGGGAGCTATTGAAAAAATCGGGCGGTGTATTCGCCAAAAATGGTGATTTTTCATTCAAATATTCAGGAAAAATACAAATTCGTATTAAATCCAATAAAAACTGCTGTGTCTCAGTCTACCAGTATAACAAGACATGTTGGCATTGATTTCGAGTCGATGGCTCAAATGACCTGGGAGCTATTGGAAAAACCGGGCGGTGTATTCGCCAAAAATGGTGATTTTTCATTCAGATATTCATGAAAAATACAAATTCCACTAAAATCCAATAAAAACTGCTGTGTCTCATTCTACCAGTATAACAAGACATGTCGGCATTGATTTCGAGTCGATGGCTTAAATGACCTGGGAGCTATTGAAAAAATTGGGTGGTGTATTCGCCAAAAATGGTGATTTTTCATTCAAATATTCATGAAAAATACAAATTCCACTAAAATCCAATAAAAACTGCTGTGTCTCATTCTACCAGTATAACAAGACATGTCGGCATTGATTTCGAGTCGATGGCTCAAATGACCTGGGAGCTATTGAAAAAATCGGGCGGTGTATTCGCCAAAAATGGTGATTTTTCATTCAAATATTCAGGAAAAATAGAAATTCGTATTAAATCCAATAAAAACTGCTGTGTCTCATTCTACCAGTATAACAAGACATGTTGGCATTGATTTTGAGTCGATGGCTCAAATGACCTGGGAGCTATTGAAAAAATCGGGCGGTGTATTCGCCAATAATGGTGATTTTTCATTCAAATATTCATGAAAAATACAAATTCCACTAAAATCCAATAAAAACTGCTGTGTCTCATTCTACCAGTATAACAAGACATGTCGGCATTGATTTCGAGTCGATGGCTCAAATGACCTGGGAGCTATTGAAAAAATCGGCGTGTATTCGCCAAAAATGGTGATTTTTCATTAAAATATTCAGGAAAAATAGAAATTCGTATTAAATCCAATAAAAACTGCTGTGTCTCATTCTACCAGTATAACAAGACATGTCGGCATTGATTTCGAGTCGATGGCTCAAATGACCTGGGAGCTATTGAAAAAACCGGGCGGTGTATTCGCCAAAAATGGTGATTTTTCATTCAGATATTCATGAAAAATACAAATTCCACCAAAATCCAATAAAAACTGCTGTGTCTCATTCTACCAGTATAACAAGACATGTCGGCATTGATTTCGAGTCGATGGCTCAAATGACCTGGGAGCTATTGAAAAAATCGGGCGGTGTATTCGCCAAAAATGGTGATTTTTCATTCAAATATTCAGGAAAAATACAAATTCAACTTAAATCCAATAAAAACTGCTGTGTCTCATTCTACCAGTATAACAAGACATGTCGGCATTGATTTCGAGTCGATGGCTCAAATGACCTGGGAGCTATTGAAAAAATCGGGCGGTGTATTCGCCAAAAATGGTGACTTTTCATTCAAATATTCAGGAAAAATACAAATTCCACTAAAATCCAATAAAAACTGCTGTGTCTCATTCTACCAGTATAACAAGACATGTCGGCATTGATTTCGAGTCGATGGCTCAAATGACCTGGGAGCTATTGAAAAAATCGGGCGGTGTATTCGCCAAAAATGGTGACTTTTCATTCAAATATTCAGGAAAAATACAAATTCCACTAAAATCCAATAAAAACTGCTGTGTCTCATTCTACCAGTATAACAAGACATGTCGGCATTGATTTCGAGTCGATGGCTCAAATGACCTGGGAGCTATTGAAAAAATCGGGCGGTGTATTCGCCAAAAATGATGATTTTTCATTAAAATATTCATGAAAAATACAAATTCAACTTAAATCCTATAAAAACTGCTGTGTCTCATTCTACCAGTATAACAAGACATGTCGGCATTGATTTCGAGTAGATGGCTCAAATGACCTGGGAGCTATTGAAAAAATCGGGCGGTGTATTCGCCAAAAGTGGTGATTTTTCATTAAAATATTCATGAAAAATACAAATTCAACTTAAATCCAATACAAACTGCTGTGTCTCATTCTACCAGTATAACAAGACATGTCGGCATTGATTTCGAGTCGATGGCTCAAATGACCTGGGAGCTATTGAAAAAATCGGGCGGTGTATTCGCCAAAAATGGTGACTTTTCATTCAAATATTCAGGAAAAATACAAATTCCACTAAAATCCAATAAAAACTGCTGTGTCTCATTCTACCAGTATAACAAGACATGTCGGCATTGATTTCGAGTCGATGGCTCAAATGACCTGGGAGCTATTGAAAAAATCGGGCGGTGTGTGCACCAAAAATGGTGATTTTTCATTAAAATATTCATGAAAAATACAAATTCAACTTAAATCCTATAAAAACTGCTGTGTCTCATTCTACCAGTATAACAAGACATGTCGGCATTGATTTCGAGTCGATGGCTCAAATGACCTGGGAGCTATTGAAAAAATCGGGCGGTGTATTCGCCAAAAATGGTGATTTTTCATTAAAATATTCATGAAAAATAGAAATTCGTATTAAATCCAATAAAAACTGCTGTGTCTCATTCTACCAGTATAACAAGACATGTTGGCATTGATTTCGAGTCGATGGCTCAAATGACCTGGGAGCTACTGAAAAAATCGGGCGGTGTATGCGCCAAAAATGGTGATTTTTCATTCAAATATTCATGAAAAATACAAATTCCACTAAAATCCAATAAAAACTGCTGTGTCTCATTCTACCAGTATAACAAGACATGTCGGCATTGATTTCGAGTCGATGGCTCAAATGACCTGGGAGCTATTGAAAAAACCGGGCGGTGTATTCGCCAAAAATGGTGATTTTTCATTCAGATATTCATGAAAAATACAAATTCCACCAAAATCCAATAAAAACTGCTGTGTCTCATTCTACCAGTATAACAAGACATGTCGGCATTGATTTCGAGTCGATGGCTCAAATGACCTGGGAGCTATTGAAAAAATCGGGCGGTGTATTCGCCAAAAATGGTGATTTTTCATTCAAATATTCAGGAAAAATACAAATTCAACTTAAATCCAATAAAAACTGCTGTGTCTCATTCTACCAGTATAACAAGACATGTCGGCATTGATTTCGAGTCGATGGCTCAAATGACCTGGGAGCTATTGAAAAAATCGGGCGGTGTATTCGCCAAAAATGGTGACTTTTCATTCAAATATTCAGGAAAAATACAAATTCCACTAAAATCCAATAAAAACTGCTGTGTCTCATTCTACCAGTATAACAAGACATGTCGGCATTGATTTCGAGTCGATGGCTCAAATGACCTGGGAGCTATTGAAAAAATCGGGCGGTGTATTCGCCAAAAATGGTGATTTTTCATTAAAATATTCATGAAAAATACAAATTCAACTTAAATCCTATAAAAACTGCTGTGTCTCATTCTACCAGTATAACAAGACATGTCGGCATTGATTTCGAGTAGATGGCTCAAATGACCTGGGAGCTATTGAAAAAATCGGGCGGTGTATTCGCCAAAAGTGGTGATTTTTCATTAAAATATTCATGAAAAATACAAATTCAACTTAAATCCAATACAAACTGCTGTGTCTCATTCTACCAGTATAACAAGACATGTCGGCATTGATTTCGAGTCGATGGCTCAAATGACCTGGGAGCTATTGAAAAAATCGGGCGGTGTATTCGCCAAAAATGGTGATTTTTCATTCAAATATTCAGGAAAAATACAAATTCCACTAAAATCCAATAAAAACTGCTGTGTCTCATTCTACCAGTATAACAAGACATGTCGGCATTGATTTCGAGTCGATGGCTCAAATGACCTGGGAGCTATTGAAAAAACCGGGCGGTGTATTCGCCAAAAATGGTGATTTTTCATTCAAATATTCATGAAAAATACAAATTCCACTAAAATCCAATAAAAACTGCTGTGTCTCATTCTACCAGTATAACAAGACATGTCGGCATTGATTTCGAGTCGATGGCTCAAATGACCTGGGAGCTATTGAAAAAATCGGCGTGTATTCGCCAAAAATGGTGATTTTTCATTAAAATATTCAGGAAAAATAGAAATTCGTATTAAATCCAATAAAAACTGCTGTGTCTCATTCTACCAGTATAACAAGACATGTCGGCATAGATTTCGAGTCGATGGCTCAAATGACCTGGGAGCTATTGAAAAAACCGGGCGGTGTATTCGCCAAAAATGGTGATTTTTCATTCAGATATTCATGAAAAATACAAATTCCACCAAAATCCAATAAAAACTGCTGTGTCTCATTCTACCAGTATAACAAGACATGTCGGCATTGATTTCGAGTCGATGGCTCAAATGACCTGGGAGCTATTGAAAAAATCGGGCGGTGTATTCGCCAAAAATGGTGATTTTTCATTCAAATATTCAAGAAAAATACAAATTCAACTTAAATCCAATAAAAACTGCTGTGTCTCATTCTACCAGTATAACAAGACATGTCGGCATTGATTTCGAGTCGATGGCTCAAATGACCTGGGAGCTATTGAAAAAATCGGGCGGTGTATTCGCCAAAAATGGTGACTTTTCATTCAAATATTCAGGAAAAATACAAATTCCACTAAAATCCAATAAAAACTGCTGTGTCTCATTCTACCAGTATAACAAGACATGTCGGCATTGATTTCGAGTCGATGGCTCAAATGACCTGGGAGCTATTGAAAAAATCGGGCGGTGTATTCGCCAAAAATGGTGATTTTTCATTAAAATATTCATGAAAAATAGAAATTCAACTTAAATCCTATAAAAACTGCTGTGTCTCATTCTACCAGTATAACAAGACATGTCGGCATTGATTTCGAGTAGATGGCTCAAATGACCTGGGAGCTATTGAAAAAATCGGGCGGTGTATTCGCCAAAAGTGGTGATTTTTCATTAAAATATTCATGAAAAATACAAATTCAACTTAAATCCAATACAAACTGCTGTGTCTCATTCTACCAGTATAACAAGACATGTCGGCATTGATTTCGAGTCGATGGCTCAAATGACCTGGGAGCTATTGAAAAAATCGGGCGGTGTATTCGCCAAAAATGGTGATTTTTCATTCAAATATTCAGGAAAAATACAAATTCCACTAAAATCCAATAAAAACTGCTGTGTCTCATTCTACCAGTATAACAAGACATGTCGGCATTGATTTCGAGTCGATGGCTCAAATGACCTGGGAGCTATTGAAAAAACCGGGCGGTGTATTCGCCAAAAATGGTGATTTTTCATTCAAATATTCATGAAAAATAGAAATTCGTATTGAATCCAATAAAAACTGCTGTGTCTCATTCTACCAGTATAACAAGACATGTCGGCATTGATTTCGAGTCGATGGCTCAAATGACCTGGGAGCTATTGAAAAAATCGGGCGGTGTATTCGCCAAAAATGGTGACTTTTCATTCAAATATTCAGGAAAAATACAAATTCCACTAAAATCCAATAAAAACTGCTGTGTCTCATTCTACCAGTATAACAAGACATGTCGGCATTGATTTCGAGTCGATGGCTCAAATGACCTGGGAGCTATTGAAAAAATCGGGCGGTGTGTGCACCAAAAATGGTGATTTTTCATTAAAATATTCATGAAAAATACAAATTCAACTTAAATCCTATAAAAACTGCTGTGTCTCATTCTACCAGTATAACAAGACATGTCGGCATTGATTTCGAGTCGATGGCTCAAATGACCTGGGAGCTATTGAAAAAATCGGGCGGTGTATTCGCCAAAAATGGTGATTTTTCATTAAAATATTCATGAAAAATAGAAATTCGTATTAAATCCAATAAAAACTGCTGTGTCTCATTCTACCAGTATAACAAGACATGTTGGCATTGATTTCGAGTCGATGGCTCAAATGACCTGGGAGCTACTGAAAAAATCGGGCGGTGTATGCGCCAAAAATGGTGATTTTTCATTAAAATATTCAGGAAAAATACAAATTCCACTAAAATCCAATAAAAACTGCTGTGTCTCATTCTACCAGTATAACAAGACATGTCGGCATTGATTTCGAGTCGATGGCTCAAATGACCTGGGAGCTATTGAAAAAATCGGGCGGTGTGTGCACCAAAAATGGTGATTTTTCATTCAAATATTCATGAAAAATACAAATTCCACTAAAATCCAATAAAAACTGCTGTGTCTCATTCTACCAGTATAACAAGACATGTCGGCATTGATTTCGAGTCGATGGCTCAAATGACCTGGGAGCTATTGAAAAAATCGGGCGGTGTATTCGCCAAAAATGGTGATTTTTCATTCAAATATTCAGGAAAAATAGAAATTCGTATTAAATCCAATAAAAACTGCTGTGTCTCATTCTACCAGTATAACAAGACATGTTGGCATTGATTTTGAGTCGATGGCTCAAATGACCTGGGAGCTATTGAAAAAATCGGGCGGTGTATTCGCCAATAATGGTGATTTTTCATTCAAATATTCATGAAAAATACAAATTCCACTAAAATCCAATAAAAACTGCTGTGTCTCATTCTACCAGTATAACAAGACATGTCGGCATTGATTTCGAGTCGATGGCTCAAATGACCTGGGAGCTATTGAAAAAATCGGCGTGTATTCGCCAAAAATGGTGATTTTTCATTAAAATATTCAGGAAAAATAGAAATTCGTATTAAATCCAATAAAAACTGCTGTGTCTCATTCTACCAGTATAACAAGACATGTCGGCATTGATTTCGAGTCGATGGCTCAAATGACCTGGGAGCTATTGAAAAAATCGGGCGGTGTATTCGCCAAAAATGGTGATTTTTCATTCAAATATTCAGGAAAAATACAAATTCAACTTAAATCCAATAAAAACTGCTGTGTCTCATTCTACCAGTATAACAAGACATGTCGGCATTGATTTCGAGTCGATGGCTCAAATGACCTGGGAGCTATTGAAAAAATCGGGCGGTGTATTCGCCAAAAATGGTGACTTTTCATTCAAATATTCATGAAAAATACAAATTCCACTAAAATCCAATAAAAACTGCTGTGTCTCATTCTACCAGTATAACAAGACATGTCGGCATTGATTTCGAGTCGATGGCTCAAATGACCTGGGAGCTATTGAAAAAATCGGGCGGTGTATTCGCCAAAAATGGTGATTTTTCATTAAAATATTCATGAAAAATACAAATTCAACTTAAATCCTATAAAAACTGCTGTGTCTCATTCTACCAGTATAACAAGACATGTCGGCATTGATTTCGAGTAGATGGCTCAAATGACCTGGGAGCTATTGAAAAAATCGGGCGGTGTATTCGCCAAAAGTGGTGATTTTTCATTAAAATATTCATGAAAAATACAAATTCAACTTAAATCCAATACAAACTGCTGTGTCTCATTCTACCAGTATAACAAGACATGTCGGCATTGATTTCGAGTCGATGGCTCAAATGACCTGGGAGCTATTGAAAAAATCGGGCGGTGTATTCGCCAAAAGTGGTGATTTTTCATTAAAATATTCATGAAAAATACAAATTCAACTTAAATCCTATAAAAACTGCTGTGTCTCATTCTACCAGTATAACAAGACATGTTGGCATTGATTTCGAGTCGATGGCTCAAATGACCTGGGAGCTATTGAAAAAATCGGGCGGTGTATGCGCCAAAAATGGTGATTTTTCATTAAAATATTCAGGAAAAATACAAATTCCACTAAAATCCAATAAAAACTGCTGTGTCTCATTCTACCAGTATAACAAGACATGTCGGCATTGATTTCGAGTCGATGGCTCAAATGACCTGGGAGCTATTGAAAAAATCGGGCGGTGTATTCGCCAAAAATGGTGACTTTTCATTAAAATATTCATGAAAAATACAAATTCAACTTAAATCCTATAAAAACTGCTGTGTCTCATTCTACCAGTGTAACAAGACATGTCGGCATTGATTTCGAGTCGATGGCTCAAATGACCTGGGAGCTATTGAAAAAATCGGGAGGTGTATTCGCCAAAAATGGTGACTTTTCATTCAAATATTCAGGAAAAATACAAATTCCACTAAAATCCAATAAAAACTGCTGTGTCTCATTCTACCAGTATAACAAGACATGTCGGCATTGATTTCGAGTCGATGGCTCAAATGACCTGGGAGCTATTGAAAAAATCGGGCGGTGTATGCACCAAAAATGGTGATTTTTCATTAAAATATTCATGAAAAATACAAATTCAACTTAAATCCTATAAAAACTGCTGTGTCTCATTCTACCAGTATAACAAGACATGTCGGCATTGATTTCGAGTCGATGGCTCAAATGACCTGGGAGCTATTGAAAAAATCGGGCGGTGTATTCGCCAAAAATGGTGATTTTTCATTAAAATATTCATGAAAAATAGAAATTCGTATTAAATCCAATAAAAACTGCTGTGTCTCATTCTACCAGTATAACAAGACATGTTGGCATTGATTTCGAGTCGATGGCTCAAATGACCTGGGAGCTATTGAAAAAATCGGGCGGTGTATTCGCCAAAAATGGTGATTTTTCATTCAAATATTCAGGAAAAATACAAATTCCACTAAAATCCAATAAAAACTGCTGTGTCTCATTCTACCAGTATAACAAGACATGTCGGCATTGATTTCGAGTCGATGGCTCAAATGACCTGGGAGCTATTGAAAAAACCGGGCGGTGTATTCGCCAAAAATGGTGATTTTTCATTCAAATATTCATGAAAAATAGAAATTCGTATTGAATCCAATAAAAACTGCTGTGTCTCATTCTACCAGTATAACAAGACATGTCGGCATTGATTTCGAGTCGATGGCTCAAATGACCTGGGAGCTATTGAAAAAATCGGGCGGTGTATTCGCCAAAAATGGTGACTTTTCATTCAAATATTCAGGAAAAATACAAATTCCACTAAAATCCAATAAAAACTGCTGTGTCTCATTCTACCAGTATAACAAGACATGTCGGCATTGATTTCGAGTCGATGGCTCAAATGACCTGGGAGCTATTGAAAAAATCGGGCGGTGTATGCACCAAAAATGGTGATTTTTCATTAAAATATTCATGAAAAATACAAATTCAACTTAAATCCTATAAAAACTGCTGTGTCTCATTCTACCAGTATAACAAGACATGTCGGCATTGATTTCGAGTCGATGGCTCAAATGACCTGGGAGCTATTGAAAAAATCGGGCGGTGTATTCGCCAAAAATGGTGATTTTTCATTAAAATATTCATGAAAAATAGAAATTCGTATTAAATCCAATAAAAACTGCTGTGTCTCATTCTACCAGTATAACAAGACATGTTGGCATTGATTTCGAGTCGATGGCTCAAATGACCTGGGAGCTATTGAAAAAATCGGGCGGTGTATTCGCCAAAAATGGTGATTTTTCATTCAAATATTCAGGAAAAATACAAATTCCACTAAAATCCAATAAAAACTGCTGTGTCTCATTCTACCAGTATAACAAGACATGTCGGCATTGATTTCGAGTCGATGGCTCAAATGACCTGGGAGCTATTGAAAAAACCGGGCGGTGTATTCGCCAAAAATGGTGATTTTTCATTCAAATATTCATGAAAAATAGAAATTCGTATTGAATCCAATAAAAACTGCTGTGTCTCATTCTACCAGTATAACAAGACATGTCGGCATTGATTTCGAGTCGATGGCTCAAATGACCTGGGAGCTATTGAAAAAATCGGGCGGTGTATTCGCCAAAAATGGTGACTTTTCATTCAAATATTCAGGAAAAATACAAATTCCACTAAAATCCAATAAAAACTGCTGTGTCTCATTCTACCAGTATAACAAGACATGTCGGCATTGATTTCGAGTCAATGGCTCAAATGACCTGGGAGCTAATGAAAAAATCGGGTGGTGAATTCGCCAAAAATGGTGATTTTTCATTAAAATATTCATGAAAAATACAAATTCCACTAAAATCCAATAAAAACTGCTGTGTCTCATTCTACCAGTATAACAAGACATGTCGGCATTGATTTCGAGTCGATGGCTTAAATGACCTGGGAGCTATTGAAAAAATCGGGCGGTGTATTCGCCAAAACTGGTGATTTTTCATTAAAATATTCATGAAAAATACAAATTCAACTTAAATCCTATGAAAACTGCTGTGTCTCATTCTACCAGTATAACAAGACATGTTGGCATTGATTTCGAGTCGATGGCTCAAATGACCTGGGAGCTATTGAAAAAATCGGGCGGTGTATTCGCCAAAAATGGTGATTTTTCATTAAAATATTCATGAAAAATACAAATTCAACTTAAATCCTATAAAAACTGCTGTGTCTCATTCTACCAGTATAACAAGACATGTCGGCATTGATTTCGAGTCGATGGCTCAAATGACCTGGGAGCTATTGAAAAAATCGGGCGGTGTATTCGCCAAAAATGGTGACTTTTCATTCAAATATTCAGGAAAAATACAAATTCCACTAAAATCCAATAAAAACTGCTGTGTCTCATTCTACCAGTATAACAAGACATGTCGGCATTGATTTCGAGTCGATGGCTCAAATGACCTGGGAGCTATTGAAAAAATCGGGCGGTGTATGCACCAAAAATGGTGATTTTTCATTAAAATATTCATGAAAAATACAAATTCAACTTAAATCCTATAAAAACTGCTGTGTCTCATTCTACCAGTATAACAAGACATGTCGGCATTGATTTCGAGTCGATGGCTCAAATGACCTGGGAGCTATTGAAAAAATCGGGCGGTGTATTCGCCAAAAATGGTGATTTTTCATTAAAATATTCATGAAAAATAGAAATTCGTATTAAATCCAATAAAAACTGCTGTGTCTCATTCTACTAGTATAACAAGACATGTTGGCATTGATTTCGAGTCGATGGCTCAAATGACCTGGGAGCTATTGAAAAAGTCGGGCGGTGTATGCGCCAAAAGTGGTGATTTTTCATTAAAATATTCATGAAAAATACAAATTCAACTTAAATCCAATACAAACTGCTGTGTCTCATTCTACCAGTATAACAAGACATGTCGGCATTGATTTCGAGTCGATGGCTCAAATGACCTGGGAGCTATTGAAAAAATCGGGCGGTGTATTCGCCAAAAGTGGTGATTTTTCATTAAAATATTCATGAAAAATAGAAATTCAACTTAAATCCTATAAAAACTGCTGTGTCTCATTCTACCAGTATAACAAGACATGTTGGCATTGATTTCGAGTCGATGGCTCAAATGACCTGGGAGCTATTGAAAAAATCGGGCGGTGTATGCGCCAAAAATGGTGATTTTTCATTAAAATATTCAGGAAAAATACAAATTCCACTAAAATCCAATAAAAACTGCTGTGTCTCATTCTACCAGTATAACAAGACATGTCGGCATTGATTTCGAGTCGATGGCTCAAATGACCTGGGAGCTATTGAAAAAACCGGGCGGTGTATTCGCCAAAAATGGTGATTTTTCATTCAAATATTCATGAAAAATAGAAATTCGTATTGAATCCAATAAAAACTGCTGTGTCTCATTCTACCAGTATAACAAGACATGTCGGCATTGATTTCGAGTCGATGGCTCAAATGACCTGGGAGCTATTGAAAAAATCGGGCGGTGTGTGCACCAAAAATGGTGATTTTTCATTAAAATATTCATGAAAAATACAAATTCAACTTAAATCCTATAAAAACTGCTGTGTCTCATTCTACCAGTATAACAAGACATGTCGGCATTGATTTCGAGTCGATGGCTCAAATGACCTGGGAGCTATTGAAAAAATCGGGCGGTGTATTCGCCAAAAATGGTGATTTTTCATTAAAATATTCATGAAAAATAGAAATTCGTATTAAATCCAATAAAAACTGCTGTGTCTCATTCTACCAGTATAACAAGACATGTTGGCATTGATTTCGAGTCGATGGCTCAAATGACCTGGGAGCTACTGAAAAAATCGGGCGGTGTATGCGCCAAAAATGGTGATTTTTCATTAAAATATTCAGGAAAAATACAAATTCCACTAAAATCCAATAAAAACTGCTGTGTCTCATTCTACCAGTATAACAAGACATGTCGGCATTGATTTCGAGTCGATGGCTCAAATGACCTGGGAGCTAATGAAAAAATCGGGTGGTGAATTCGCCAAAAATGGTGATTTTTCATTAAAATATTCATGAAAAATACAAATTCCACTAAAATCCAATAAAAACTGCTGTGTCTCATTCTACCAGTATAACAAGACATGTCGGCATTGATTTCGAGTCGATGGCTTAAATGACCTGGGAGCTATTGAAAAAATCGGGCGGTGTATTCGCCAAAACTGGTGATTTTTCATTAAAATATTCATGAAAAATACAAATTCAACTTAAATCCTATGAAAACTGCTGTGTCTCATTCTACCAGTATAACAAGACATGTTGGCATTGATTTCGAGTCGATGGCTCAAATGACCTGGGAGCTATTGAAAAAATCGGGCGGTGTATTCGCCAAAAATGGTGATTTTTCATTAAAATATTCATGAAAAATACAAATTCAACTTAAATCCTATAAAAACTGCTGTGTCTCATTCTACCAGTATAACAAGACATGTCGGCATTGATTTCGAGTCGATGGCTCAAATGACCTGGGAGCTATTGAAAAAATCGGGCGGTGTATTCGCCAAAAATGGTGACTTTTCATTCAAATATTCAGGAAAAATACAAATTCCACTAAAATCCAATAAAAACTGCTGTGTCTCATTCTACCAGTATAACAAGACATGTCGGCATTGATTTCGAGTCGATGGCTCAAATGACCTGGGAGCTATTGAAAAAATCGGGCGGTGTATGCACCAAAAATGGTGATTTTTCATTAAAATATTCATGAAAAATACAAATTCAACTTAAATCCTATAAAAACTGCTGTGTCTCATTCTACCAGTATAACAAGACATGTCGGCATTGATTTCGAGTCGATGGCTCAAATGACCTGGGAGCTATTGAAAAAATCGGGCGGTGTATTCGCCAAAAATGGTGATTTTTCATTAAAATATTCATGAAAAATAGAAATTCGTATTAAATCCAATAAAAACTGCTGTGTCTCAGTCTACCAGTATAACAAGACATGTCGGCATTGATTTCGAGTCGATGGCTCAAATGACCTGGGAGCTATTGGAAAAACCGGGCGGTGTATTCGCCAAAAATGGTGATTTTTCATTCAGATATTCATGAAAAATACAAATTCCACTAAAATCCAATAAAAACTGCTGTGTCTCATTCTACCAGTATAACAAGACATGTCGGCATTGATTTCGAGTCGATGGCTTAAATGACCTGGGAGCTATTGAAAAAATCGGGCGGTGTATTCGCCAAAAATGGTGATTTTTCATTCAAATATTCATGAAAAATACAAATTCCACTAAAATCCAATAAAAACTGCTGTGTCTCATTCTACCAGTATAACAAGACATGTCGGCATTGATTTCGAGTCGATGGCTCAAATGACCTGGGAGCTATTGAAAAAATCGGGCGGTGTATTCGCCAAAAATGGTGATTTTTCATTAAAATATTCATGAAAAATACAAATTCCACTAAAATCGAATAAAAAACTGCTGTGTCTCATTCTACCAGTATAACAAGACATGTCGGCATTGATTTCGAGTCAATGGCTGAAATGACCTGGGAGCTATTGAAAAAACCGGGCGGTGTATTCGCCAAAAATGGTGATTTTTCATTCAGATATTCATGAAAAATACAAATTCCACTAAAATCCAATAAAAACTGCTGTGTCTCATTCTACCAGTATAACAAGACATGTCGGCATTGATTTCGAGTCGATGGCTCAAATGACCTGGGAGCTATTGAAAAAATCGGGCGGTGTATTCGCCAAAAATGGTGATTTTTCATTCAGATATTCATGAAAAATACAAATTCCACTAAAATCCAATAAAAACTGCTGTGTCTCATTCTACCAGTATAACAAGACATGTCGGCATTGATTTCGAGTCAATGGCTGAAATGACCTGGGAGCTATTGAAAAAAAAATCGGGCGGTGTATTCGCCAAAAATGGTGATTTTTCATTCAAATATTCATGAAAAATACAAATTCAACTTAAATCCTATAAAAACTGCTGTGTCTCATTCTACCAGTATAACAAGACATGTTGGCATTGATTTTGAGTCGATGGCTCAAATGACCTGGGAGCTATTGAAAAAATCGGGCGGTGTATTCGCCAAAAATGGTGATTTTTCATTCAAATATTCATGAAAAATACAAATTCCACTAAAATCCAATAAAAACTGCTGTGTCTCATTCTACCAGTATAACAAGACATGTCGGCATTGATTTCGAGTCGATGGCTCAAATGACCTGGGAGCTATTGAAAAAAAAATCGGGCGGTGTATTCGCCAAAAATGGTGATTTTTCATTCAAATATTCATGAAAAATAGAAATTCGTATTAAATCCAATAAAAACTGCTGTGTCTCATTCTACCAGTATAACAAGACATGTTGGCATTGATTTTGAGTCGATGGCTCAAATGACCTGGGAGCTATTGAAAAAATCGGGCGGTGTATTCGCCAAAAATGGTGATTTTTCATTCAGATATTCATGAAAAATACAAATTCCACTAAAATCCAATAAAAACTGCTGTGTCTCATTCTACCAGTATAACAAGACATGTCGGCATTGATTTCGAGTCAATGGCTGAAATGACCTGGGAGCTATTGAAAAAAAAATCGGGCGGTGTATTCGCCAAAAATGGTGATTTTTCATTCAAATATTCATGAAAAATAGAAATTCGTATTAAATCCAATAAAAACTGCTGTGTCTCATTCTACCAGTATAACAAGACATGTTGGCATTGATTTTGAGTCGATGGCTCAAATGACCTGGGAGCTATTGAAAAAATCGGGCGGTGTATTCGCCAAAAATGGTGATTTTTCATTCAGATATTCATGAAAAATACAAATTCCACTAAAATCCAATAAAAACTGCTGTGTCTCATTCTACCAGTATAACAAGACATGTCGGCATTGATTTCGAGTCGATGGCTCAAATGACCTGGGAGCTATTGAAAAAATCGGGCGGTGTATTCGCCAAAAATGGTGATTTTTCATTCAAATATTCAGGAAAAATAGAAATTCGTATTAAATCCAATAAAAACTGCTGTGTCTCATTCTACCAGTATAACAAGACATGTTGGCATTGATTTTGAGTCGATGGCTCAAATGACCTGGGAGCTATTGAAAAAATCGGGCGGTGTATTCGCCAAAAATGGTGATTTTTCATTCAAATATTCATGAAAAATACAAATTCCACTAAAATCCAATAAAAACTGCTGTGTCTCATTCTACCAGTATAACAAGACATGTCGGCATTGATTTCGAGTCGATGGCTCAAATGACCTGGGAGCTATTGAAAAAATCGGGCGGTGTATTCGCCAAAAATGGTGATTTTTCATTCAAATATTCATGAAAAATAGAAATTCGTATTAAACCCAATAAAAACTTCTGTGTCTCATTCTACCAGTATAACAAGACATGTTGGCATTGATTTTGAGTCGATGGCTCAAATGACCTGGGAGCTATTGAAAAAATCGGGCGGTGTATTCGCCAAAAATGGTGATTTTTCATTAAAATATTCAGGAAAAATAGAAATTCGTATTAAATCCAATAAAAACTGCTGTGTCTCAGTCTACCAGTATAACAAGACATGTCGGCATTGATTTCGAGTCGATGGCTCAAATGACCTGGGAGCTATTGAAAAAATCGGGCGGTGTATTCGCCAAAAATGGTGATTTTTCATTCAAATATTCATGAAAAATACAAATTCGTATTAAATCCAATAAAAACTGCTGTGTCTCATTCTACCAGTATAACAAGACATGTTGGCATTGATTTTGAGTCGATGGCTCAAATGACCTGGGAGCTATTGAAAAAATCGGGCGGTGTATTCGCCAAAAATGGTGATTTTTCATTCAGATATTCATGAAAAATACAAATTCCACTAAAATCCAATAAAAACTGCTGTGTCTCATTCTACCAGTATAACAAGACATGTCGGCATTGATTTCGAGTCGATGGCTCAAATGACCTGGGAGCTATTGAAAAAATCGGGCGGTGTATTCGCCAAAAATGGTGATTTTTCATTCAAATATTCAGGAAAAATAGAAATTCGTATTAAATCCAATAAAAACTGCTGTGTCTCATTCTACCAGTATAACAAGACATGTTGGCATTGATTTTGAGTCGATGGCTCAAATGACCTGGGAGCTATTGAAAAAATCGGGCGGTGTATTCGCCAAAAATGGTGATTTTTCATTCAAATATTCATGAAAAATACAAATTCCACTAAAATCCAATAAAAACTGCTGTGTCTCATTCTACCAGTATAACAAGACATGTCGGCATTGATTTCGAGTCGATGGCTCAAATGACCTGGGAGCTATTGAAAAAATCGGGCGGTGTATTCGCCAAAAATGGTGATTTTTCATTCAAATATTCATGAAAAATAGAAATTCGTATTAAACCCAATAAAAACTTCTGTGTCTCATTCTACCAGTATAACAAGACATGTTGGCATTGATTTTGAGTCGATGGCTCAAATGACCTGGGAGCTATTGAAAAAATCGGGCGGTGTATTCGCCAAAAATGGTGATTTTTCATTAAAATATTCAGGAAAAATACAAATTAAACTAAAATCCAAAAAAAACTGCTGTGTCTCATTCTACCAGTATAACAAGACATGTCGGCATTGATTTCGAGTCGATGGCTCAAATGACCTGGGAGCTATTGAAAAAATCGGGCGGTGTATTCGCCAAAAATGGTGATTTTTCATTCAGATATTCATGAAAAATACAAATTCCACTAAAATCCAATAAAAACTGCTGTGTCTCATTCTACCAGTATAACAAGACATGTCGGCATTGATTTCGAGTCGATGGCTCAAATGACCTGGGAGCTATTGAAAAAATCGGGCGGTGTATTGGCCAAAAATGGTGATTTTTCATTCAAATATTCAGGAAAAATACAAATTCGTATTAAATCCAATAAAACCTGCTGTGTCTCAGTCTACCAGTATAACAAGACATGTTGGCATTGATTTCGAGTCGATGGCTCAAATGACCTGGGAGCTATTGGAAAAACCGGGCGGTGTATTCGCCAAAAATGGTGATTTTTCATTCAGATATTCAGGAAAAATACAAATTCCACTAAAATCCAATAAAAACTGCTGTGTCTCATTCTACCAGTATAACAAGACATGTCGGCATTGATTTCGAGTCGATGGCTTAAATGACCTGGGAGCTATTGAAAAAATCGGGTGGTGTATTCGCCAAAAATGGTGATTTTTCATTCAAATATTCATGAAAAATACAAATTCCACTAAAATCCAATAAAAACTGCTGTGTCTCATTCTACCAGTATAACAAGACATGTCGGCATTGATTTCGAGTCGATGGCTCAAATGACCTGGGAGCTATTGAAAAAATCGGGCGGTGTATTCGCCAAAAATGGTGATTTTTCATTCAAATATTCATGAAAAATAGAAATTCGTATTAAACCCAATAAAAACTTCTGTGTCTCATTCTACCAGTATAACAAGACATGTTGGCATTGATTTTGAGTCGATGGCTCAAATGACCTGGGAGCTATTGAAAAAATCGGGCGGTGTATTCGCCAAAAATGGTGATTTTTCATTAAAATATTCAGGAAAAATACAAATTAAACTAAAATCCAAAAAAAACTGCTGTGTCTCATTCTACCAGTATAACAAGACATGTCGGCATTGATTTCGAGTCGATGGCTCAAATGACCTGGGAGCTATTGAAAAAATCGGGCGGTGTATTCGCCAAAAATGGTGATTTTTCATTCAGATATTCATGAAAAATACAAATTCCACTAAAATCCAATAAAAACTGCTGTGTCTCATTCTACCAGTATAACAAGACATGTCGGCATTGATTTCGAGTCGATGGCTCAAATGACCTGGGAGCTATTGAAAAAATCGGGTGGTGTATTCGCCAAAAATGGTGATTTTTCATTCAAATATTCATGAAAAATACAAATTCCACTAAAATCCAATAAAAACTGCTGTGTCCCATTCTACCAGTATAACAAGACATGTCGGCATTGATTTCGAGTCGATGGCTTAAATGACCTGGGAGCTATTGAAAAAATCGGGCGGTGTATTCGCCAAAAATGGTGATTTTTCATTCAAATATTCATGAAAAATACAAATTCAACTTAAATCCTATAAAAACTGCTGTGTCTCATTCTACCAGTATAACAAGACATGTCGGCATTGATTTCGAGTCGATGGCTCAAATGACCTGGGAGCTATTGAAAAAATCGGGCGGTGTATTCGCCAAAAATGGTGATTTTTCATTAAAATATTCATGAAAAATACAAATTCGTATTAAATCCAATAAAAACTGCTGTGTCTCATTCTACCAGTATAACAAGACATGTTGGCATTGATTTCGAGTCGATGGCTCAAATGACCTGGGAGCTATTGAAAAAATCGGGCGGTGTATGCGCCAAAAATGGTGATTTTTCATTAAAATATTCAGGAAAAATACAAATTCCACTAAAATCCAATAAAAACTGCTGTGTCTCATTCTACCAGTATAACAAGACATGTCGGCATTGATTTCGAGTCGATGGCTCAAATGACCTGGGAGCTATTGAAAAAACCGGGCGGTGTATTCGCCAAAAATGGTGATTTTTCATTCAAATATTCATGAAAAATAGAAATTCGTATTAAATCCAATAAAAACTGCTGTGTCTCATTCTACCAGTATAACAAGACATGTCGGCATTGATTTCGAGTCGATGGCTCAAATGACCTGGGAGCTATTGAAAAAATCGGGCGGTGTATTCGCCAAAAATGGTGACTTTTCATTCAAATATTCAGGAAAAATACAAATTCCACTAAAATCCAATAAAAACTGCTGTGTCTCATTCTACCAGTATAACAAGACATGTCGGCATTGATTTCGAGTCGATGGCTCAAATGACCTGGGAGCTATTGAAAAAATCGGGCGGTGTATGCACCAAAAATGGTGATTTTTCAATAAAATATTCATGAAAAATACAAATTCAACTTAAATCCTATAAAAACTGCTGTGTCTCATTCTACCAGTATAACAAGACATGTCGGCATTGATTTCGAGTCGATGGCTCAAATGACATGGGAGCTATTGAAAAAATCGGGCGGTGTATTCGCCAAAAATGGTGATTTTTCATTAAAATATTCATGAAAAATACAAATTCCACTAAAATCCAATAAAAACTGCTGTGTCTCATTCTACCAGTATAACAAGACATGTCGGCATTGATTTCGAGTCGATGGCTCAAATGACCTGGGAGCTATTGAAAAAATCGGGCGGTGTATTCGCCAAAAATGGTGATTTTTCATTCAAATATTCATGAAAAATACAAATTCCACTAAAATCCAATAAAAACTGCTGTGTCTCATTCTACCAGTATAACAAGACATGTCGGCATTGATTTCGAGTCGATGGCTCAAATGACCTGGGAGCTATTGAAAAAATCGGGCGGTGTATTCGCCAAAAATGGTGATTTTTCATTCAAATATTCAGGAAAAATAGAAATTCGTATTAAATCCAATAAAAACTGCTGTGTCTCATTCTACCAGTATAACAAGACATGTTGGCATTGATTTTGAGTCGATGGCTCAAATGACCTGGGAGCTATTGAAAAAATCGGGCGGTGTATTCGCCAAAAATGGTGATTTTTCATTCAAATATTCATGAAAAATACAAATTCCACTAAAATCCAATAAAAACTGCTGTGTCTCATTCTACCAGTATAACAAGACATGTCGGCATTGATTTCGAGTCGATGGCTCAAATGACCTGGGAGCTATTGAAAAAATCGGGCGGTGTATTCGCCAAAAATGGTGATTTTTCATTCAAATATTCATGAAAAATAGAAATTCGTATTAAACCCAATAAAAACTTCTGTGTCTCATTCTACCAGTATAACAAGACATGTTGGCATTGATTTTGAGTCGATGGCTCAAATGACCTGGGAGCTATTGAAAAAATCGGGCGGTGTATTCGCCAAAAATGGTGATTTTTCATTAAAATATTCAGGAAAAATACAAATTAAACTAAAATCCAAAAAAAACTGCTGTGTCTCATTCTACCAGTATAACAAGACATGTCGGCATTGATTTCGAGTCGATGGCTCAAATGACCTGGGAGCTATTGAAAAAATCGGGCGGTGTATTCGCCAAAAATGGTGATTTTTCATTCAGATATTCATGAAAAATACAAATTCCACTAAAATCCAATAAAAACTGCTGTGTCTCATTCTACCAGTATAACAAGACATGTCGGCATTGATTTCGAGTCGATGGCTCAAATGACCTGGGAGCTATTGAAAAAATCGGGCGGTGTATTGGCCAAAAATGGTGATTTTTCATTCAAATATTCAGGAAAAATACAAATTCGTATTAAATCCAATAAAACCTGCTGTGTCTCAGTCTACCAGTATAACAAGACATGTTGGCATTGATTTCGAGTCGATGGCTCAAATGACCTGGGAGCTATTGGAAAAACCGGGCGGTGTATTCGCCAAAAATGGTGATTTTTCATTCAGATATTCAGGAAAAATACAAATTCCACTAAAATCCAATAAAAACTGCTGTGTCTCATTCTACCAGTATAACAAGACATGTCGGCATTGATTTCGAGTCGATGGCTTAAATGACCTGGGAGCTATTGAAAAAATCGGGTGGTGTATTCGCCAAAAATGGTGATTTTTCATTCAAATATTCATGAAAAATACAAATTCCACTAAAATCCAATAAAAACTGCTGTGTCTCATTCTACCAGTATAACAAGACATGTCGGCATTGATTTCGAGTCGATGGCTCAAATGACCTGGGAGCTATTGAAAAAATCGGGCGGTGTATTCGCCAAAAATGGTGATTTTTCATTCAAATATTCATGAAAAATAGAAATTCGTATTAAACCCAATAAAAACTTCTGTGTCTCATTCTACCAGTATAACAAGACATGTTGGCATTGATTTTGAGTCGATGGCTCAAATGACCTGGGAGCTATTGAAAAAATCGGGCGGTGTATTCGCCAAAAATGGTGATTTTTCATTAAAATATTCAGGAAAAATACAAATTAAACTAAAATCCAAAAAAAACTGCTGTGTCTCATTCTACCAGTATAACAAGACATGTCGGCATTGATTTCGAGTCGATGGCTCAAATGACCTGGGAGCTATTGAAAAAATCGGGCGGTGTATTCGCCAAAAATGGTGATTTTTCATTCAGATATTCATGAAAAATACAAATTCCACTAAAATCCAATAAAAACTGCTGTGTCTCATTCTACCAGTATAACAAGACATGTCGGCATTGATTTCGAGTCGATGGCTCAAATGACCTGGGAGCTATTGAAAAAATCGGGTGGTGTATTCGCCAAAAATGGTGATTTTTCATTCAAATATTCATGAAAAATACAAATTCCACTAAAATCCAATAAAAACTGCTGTGTCCCATTCTACCAGTATAACAAGACATGTCGGCATTGATTTCGAGTCGATGGCTTAAATGACCTGGGAGCTATTGAAAAAATCGGGCGGTGTATTCGCCAAAAATGGTGATTTTTCATTCAAATATTCATGAAAAATACAAATTCAACTTAAATCCTATAAAAACTGCTGTGTCTCATTCTACCAGTATAACAAGACATGTCGGCATTGATTTCGAGTCGATGGCTCAAATGACCTGGGAGCTATTGAAAAAATCGGGCGGTGTATTCGCCAAAAATGGTGATTTTTCATTAAAATATTCATGAAAAATACAAATTCGTATTAAATCCAATAAAAACTGCTGTGTCTCATTCTACCAGTATAACAAGACATGTTGGCATTGATTTCGAGTCGATGGCTCAAATGACCTGGGAGCTATTGAAAAAATCGGGCGGTGTATGCGCCAAAAATGGTGATTTTTCATTAAAATATTCAGGAAAAATACAAATTCCACTAAAATCCAATAAAAACTGCTGTGTCTCATTCTACCAGTATAACAAGACATGTCGGCATTGATTTCGAGTCGATGGCTCAAATGACCTGGGAGCTATTGAAAAAACCGGGCGGTGTATTCGCCAAAAATGGTGATTTTTCATTCAAATATTCATGAAAAATAGAAATTCGTATTAAATCCAATAAAAACTGCTGTGTCTCATTCTACCAGTATAACAAGACATGTCGGCATTGATTTCGAGTCGATGGCTCAAATGACCTGGGAGCTATTGAAAAAATCGGGCGGTGTATTCGCCAAAAATGGTGACTTTTCATTCAAATATTCAGGAAAAATACAAATTCCACTAAAATCCAATAAAAACTGCTGTGTCTCATTCTACCAGTATAACAAGACATGTCGGCATTGATTTCGAGTCGATGGCTCAAATGACCTGGGAGCTATTGAAAAAATCGGGCGGTGTATGCACCAAAAATGGTGATTTTTCAATAAAATATTCATGAAAAATACAAATTCAACTTAAATCCTATAAAAACTGCTGTGTCTCATTCTACCAGTATAACAAGACATGTCGGCATTGATTTCGAGTCGATGGCTCAAATGACATGGGAGCTATTGAAAAAATCGGGCGGTGTATTCGCCAAAAATGGTGATTTTTCATTAAAATATTCATGAAAAATACAAATTCCACTAAAATCCAATAAAAACTGCTGTGTCTCATTCTACCAGTATAACAAGACATGTCGGCATTGATTTCGAGTCGATGGCTCAAATGACCTGGGAGCTATTGAAAAAATCGGGCGGTGTATTCGCCAAAAATGGTGATTTTTCATTCAAATATTCATGAAAAATACAAATTCCACTAAAATCCAATAAAAACTGCTGTGTCTCATTCTACCAGTATAACAAGACATGTCGGCATTGATTTCGAGTCGATGGCTCAAATGACCTGGGAGCTATTGAAAAAATCGGGCGGTGTATTCGCCAAAAATGGTGATTTTTCATTCAAATATTCATGAAAAATAGAAATTCGTATTAAACCCAATAAAAACTTCTGTGTCTCATTCTACCAGTATAACAAGACATGTTGGCATTGATTTTGAGTCGATGGCTCAAATGACCTGGGAGCTATTGAAAAAATCGGGCGGTGTATTCGCCAAAAATGGTGATTTTTCATTAAAATATTCAGGAAAAATACAAATTAAACTAAAATCCAAAAAAAACTGCTGTGTCTCATTCTACCAGTATAACAAGACATGTCGGCATTGATTTCGAGTCGATGGCTCAAATGACCTGGGAGCTATTGAAAAAATCGGGCGGTGTATTCGCCAAAAATGGTGATTTTTCATTCAGATATTCATGAAAAATACAAATTCCACTAAAATCCAATAAAAACTGCTGTGTCTCATTCTACCAGTATAACAAGACATGTCGGCATTGATTTCGAGTCGATGGCTCAAATGACCTGGGAGCTATTGAAAAAATCGGGCGGTGTATTCGCCAAAAATGGTGATTTTTCATTCAGATATTCATGAAAAATACAAATTCCACTAAAATCCAATAAAAACTGCTGTGTCTCATTCTACCAGTATAACAAGACATGTCGGCATTGATTTCGAGTCGATGGCTCAAATGACCTGGGAGCTATTGAAAAAATCGGGCGGTGTATTCGCCAAAAATGGTGATTTTTCATTCAAATATTCAGGAAAAATACAAATTCGTATTAAATCCAATAAAAACTGCTGTGTCTCAGTCTACCAGTGTAACAAGACATGTTGGCATTGATTTCGAGTCGATGGCTCAAATGACCTGGGAGCTATTGAAAAAATCGGGCGGTGTATTCGCCAAAAATGGTGACTTTTCATTCAAATATTCAGGAAAAATACAAATTCCACTAAAATCCAATAAAAACTGCTGTGTCTCATTCTACCAGTATAACAAGACATGTCGGCATTGATTTCGAGTCGATGGCTCAAATGACCTGGGAGCTATTGAAAAAATCGGGCGGTGTATGCACCAAAAATGGTGATTTTTCATTAAAATATTCATGAAAAATACAAATTCAACTTAAATCCTATAAAAACTGCTGTGTCTCATTCTACCAGTATAACAAGACATGTCGGCATTGATTTCGAGTCGATGGCTCAAATGACATGGGAGCTATTGAAAAAATCGGGCGGTGTATTCGCCAAAAATGGTGATTTTTCATTAAAATATTCAGGAAAAATACAAATTCAACTTAAATCCTATGAAAACTGCTGTGTCTCATTCTACCAGTATAACAAGACATGTTGGCATTGATTTCGAGTCGATGGCTCAAATGACCTGGGAGCTATTGAAAAAATCGGGCGGTGTATTCGCCAAAAATGGTGATTTTTCATTCAGATATTCATGAAAAATACAAATTCCACTAAAATCCAATAAAAACTGCTGTGTCTCATTCTACCAGTATAACAAGACATGTCGGCATTGATTTCGAGTCGATGGCTCAAATGACCTGGGAGCTATTGAAAAAATCGGGCGGTGTATTCGCCAAAAATGGTGATTTTTCATTCAAATATTCAGGAAAAATACAAATTCGTATTAAATCCAATAAAAACTGCTGTGTCTCAGTCTACCAGTGTAACAAGACATGTTGGCATTGATTTCGAGTCGATGGCTCAAATGACCTGGGAGCTATTGAAAAAATCGGGCGGTGTATTCGCCAAAAATGGTGACTTTTCATTCAAATATTCAGGAAAAATACAAATTCCACTAAAATCCAATAAAAACTGCTGTGTCTCATTCTACCAGTATAACAAGACATGTCGGCATTGATTTCGAGTCGATGGCTCAAATGACCTGGGAGCTATTGAAAAAATCGGGCGGTGTATGCACCAAAAATGGTGATTTTTCATTAAAATATTCATGAAAAATACAAATTCAACTTAAATCCTATAAAAACTGCTGTGTCTCATTCTACCAGTATAACAAGACATGTCGGCATTGATTTCGAGTCGATGGCTCAAATGACATGGGAGCTATTGAAAAAATCGGGCGGTGTATTCGCCAAAAATGGTGATTTTTCATTAAAATATTCATGAAAAATACAAATTCCACTAAAATCCAATAAAAACTGCTGTGTCTCATTCTACCAGTATAACAAGACATGTCGGCATTGATTTCGAGTCGATGGCTCAAATGACCTGGGAGCTATTGAAAAAATCGGGCGGTGTATTCGCCAAAAATGGTGATTTTTCATTAAAATATTCAGGAAAAATACAAATTCCACTAAAATCCAATAAAAACTGCTGTGTCTCATTCTACCAGTATAACAAGACATGTCGGCATTGATTTCGAGTCGATGGCTCAAATGACCTGGGAGCTATTGAAAAAATCGGGCGGTGTATTCGCCAAAAATGGTGATTTTTCATTCAGATATTCATGAAAAATACAAATTCCACTAAAATCCAATAAAAACTGCTGTGTCTTATTCTACAAGTATAACAAGACATGTCGGCATTGATTTCGAGTCGATGGCTCAAATGACCTGGGAGCTATTGAAAAAATCGGGCGGTGTATTCGCCAAAATTGGTGATTTTTCATTAAAATATTCATGAAAAATACAAATTCCACTAAAATCCAATAAAAACTGCTGTGTCTCATTCTACCAGTATAACAAGACATGTCGGCATTGATTTCGAGTCGATGGCTCAAATGACCTGGGAGCTATTGAAAAAATCGGGCGGTGTATGCGCCAAAAATGGTGATTTTTCATTCAAATATTCAGGAAAAATACAAATTCCACTAAAATCCAATAAAAACTGCTGTGTCTCATTCTACCAGTATAACAAGACATGTCGCATTGATTTCGAGTCGATGGCTCAAATGACCTGGGAGCTATTGAAAAAATCGGGCGGTGTATTCGCCAAAAATGGTGATTTTTCATTAAAATATTCAGGAAAAATACAAATTCCACTAAAATCCAATAAAAACTGCTGTGTCTCATTCTACCAGTATAACAAGACATGTCGGCATTGATTTCGAGTCGATGGCTCAAATGACCTGGGAGCTATTGAAAAAATCGGGCGGTGTATTCGCCAAAAATGGTGATTTTTCATTCAGATATTCATGAAAAATACAAATTCCACTAAAATCCAATAAAAACTGCTGTGTCTTATTCTACAAGTATAACAAGACATGTCGGCATTGATTTCGAGTCGATGGCTCAAATGACCTGGGAGCTATTGAAAAAATCGGGCGGTGTATTCGCCAAAATTGGTGATTTTTCATTAAAATATTCATGAAAAATACAAATTCCACTAAAATCCAATAAAAACTGCTGTGTCTCATTCTACCAGTATAACAAGACATGTCGGCATTGATTTCGAGTCGATGGCTCAAATGACCTGGGAGCTATTGAAAAAATCGGGCGGTGTATGCGCCAAAAATGGTGATTTTTCATTCAAATATTCAGGAAAAATACAAATTCCACTAAAATCCAATAAAAACTGCTGTGTCTCATTCTACCAGTATAACAAGACATGTCGGCATTGATTTCGAGTCGATGGCTCAAATGACCTGGGAGCTATTGAAAAAATCGGGCGGTGTATTCGCCAAAAATGGTGATTTTTCATTCAGATATTCATGAAAAATACAAATTCCACTAAAATCCAATAAAAACTGCTGTGTCTTATTCTACAAGTATAACAAGACATGTCGGCATTGATTTCGAGTCGATGGCTCAAATGACCTGGGAGCTTTTGAAAAAATCGGGCGGTGTATTCGCCAAAATTGGTGATTTTTCATTAAAATATTCATGAAAAATACAAATTCCACTAAAATCCAATAAAAACTGCTGTGTCTCATTCTACCAGTATAACAAGACATGTCGGCATTGATTTCGAGTCGATGGCTCAAATGACCTGGGAGCTATTGAAAAAATCGGGCGGTGTATGCGCCAAAAATGGTGATTTTTCATTAAAATATTCAGGAAAAATACAAATTCCACTAAAATCCAATAAAAACTGCTGTGTCTCATTCTACCAGTATAACAAGACATGTCGGCATTGATTTCGAGTCGATGGCTTAAATGACCTGGGAGCTATTGAAAAAATCGGGCGGTGTATTCGCCAAAACTGGTGATTTTTCATTAAAATATTCATGAAAAATACAAATTCAACTTAAATCCTATGAAAACTGCTGTGTCTCATTCTACCAGTATAACAAGACATGTTGGCATTGATTTCGAGTCGATGGCTCAAATGACCTGGGAGCTATTGAAAAAATCGGGCGGTGTATTCGCCAAAAATGGTGATTTTTCATTAAAATATTCATGAAAAATACAAATTCAACTTAAATCCTATAAAAACTGCTGTGTCTCATTCTACCAGTATAACAAGACATGTCGGCATTGATTTCGAGTCGATGGCTCAAATGACCTGGGAGCTATTGAAAAAATCGGGCGGTGTATTCGCCAAAAATGGTGATTTTTCATTAAAATATTCAGGAAAAATAGAAATTTGTATTAAATCCAATACAAACTGCTGTGTCTCATTCTACCAGTATAACAAGACATGTCGGCATTGATTTCGAGTCGATGGCTCAAATGACCTGGGAGCTATTGAGAAAATTGGGCGGTGTATTCGCCAAAAATGGTGATTTTTCATTAAAATATTCATGAAAAATAGAAATTCGTATTAAATCCAATAAAAACTGCTGTGTCTCATTCTACCAGTATAACAAGACATGTTGGCATTGATTTCAAGTCGATGGCTCAAATGACCTGGGAGCTATTGAAAAAATCGGGCGGTGTATTCGCCAAAAATGGTGATTTTTCATTAAAATATTCAGGAAAAATACAAATTCCACTAAAATCCAATAAAAACTGCTGTGTCTCATTCTACCAGTATAACAAGACATGTCGGCATTGATTTCGAGTCGATGGCTCAAATGACCTGGGAGCTAATGAAAAAATCGGGCGGTGTATTCGCCAAAAATGGTGATTTTTCATTAAAATATTCATGAAAAATACAAATTCCACTAAAATCCAATAAAAACTGCTGTGTCTCATTCTACCAGTATAACAAGACATGTCGGCATTGATTTCGAGTCGATGGCTCAAATGACCTGGGAGCTATTGAAAAAATCGGGCGGTGTATTCGCCAAAAATGGTGATTTTTCATTCAAATATTCAGGAAAAATACAAATTCGTATTAAATCCAATAAAAACTGCTGTGTCTCAGTCTACCAGTGTAACAAGACATGTTGGCATTGATTTCGAGTCGATGGCTCAAATGACCTGGGAGCTATTGAAAAAATCGGGCGGTGTATTCGCCAAAAATGGTGACTTTTCATTCAAATATTCAGGAAAAATACAAATTCCACTAAAATCCAATAAAAACTGCTGTGTCTCATTCTACCAGTATAACAAGACATGTCGGCATTGATTTCGAGTCGATGGCTCAAATGACCTGGGAGCTATTGAAAAAATCGGGCGGTGTATTCGCCAAAAATGGTGATTTTTCATTAAAATATTCAGGAAAAATACAAATTCCACTAAAATCCAATAAAAACTGCTGTGTCTCATTCTACCAGTATAACAAGACATGTCGGCATTGATTTCGAGTCGATGGCTCAAATGACCTGGGAGCTATTGAAAAAATCGGGCGGTGTATTCGCCAAAAATGGTGATTTTTCATTCAGATATTCATGAAAAATACAAATTCCACTAAAATCCAATAAAAACTGCTGTGTCTTATTCTACAAGTATAACAAGACATGTCGGCATTGATTTCGAGTCGATGGCTCAAATGACCTGGGAGCTATTGAAAAAATCGGGCGGTGTATTCGCCAAAATTGGTGATTTTTCATTAAAATATTCATGAAAAATACAAATTCCACTAAAATCCAATAAAAACTGCTGTGTCTCATTCTACCAGTATAACAAGACATGTCGGCATTGATTTCGAGTCGATGGCTCAAATGACCTGGGAGCTATTGAAAAAATCGGGCGGTGTATGCGCCAAAAATGGTGATTTTTCATTAAAATATTCAGGAAAAATACAAATTCCACTAAAATCCAATAAAAACTGCTGTGTCTCATTCTACCAGTATAACAAGACATGTCGGCATTGATTTCGAGTCGATGGCTTAAATGACCTGGGAGCTATTGAAAAAATCGGGCGGTGTATTCGCCAAAACTGGTGATTTTTCATTAAAATATTCATGAAAAATACAAATTCAACTTAAATCCTATGAAAACTGCTGTGTCTCATTCTACCAGTATAACAAGACATGTTGGCATTGATTTCGAGTCGATGGCTCAAATGACCTGGGAGCTATTGAAAAAATCGGGCGGTGTATTCGCCAAAAATGGTGATTTTTCATTCAGATATTCATGAAAAATACAAATTCCACTAAAATCCAATAAAAACTGCTGTGTCTCATTCTACCAGTATAACAAGACATGTCGGCATTGATTTCGAGTCGATGGCTCAAATGACCTGGGAGCTATTGAAAAAATCGGGCGGTGTATTCGCCAAAAATGGTGATTTTTCATTCAAATATTCAGGAAAAATACAAATTCGTATTAAATCCAATAAAAACTGCTGTGTCTCAGTCTACCAGTGTAACAAGACATGTTGGCATTGATTTCGAGTCGATGGCTCAAATGACCTGGGAGCTATTGAAAAAATCGGGCGGTGTATTCGCCAAAAATGGTGACTTTTCATTCAAATATTCAGGAAAAATACAAATTCCACTAAAATCCAATAAAAACTGCTGTGTCTCATTCTACCAGTATAACAAGACATGTCGGCATTGATTTCGAGTCGATGGCTCAAATGACCTGGGAGCTATTGAAAAAATCGGGCGGTGTATGCACCAAAAATGGTGATTTTTCATTAAAATATTCATGAAAAATACAAATTCAACTTAAATCCTATAAAAACTGCTGTGTCTCATTCTACCAGTATAACAAGACATGTCGGCATTGATTTCGAGTCGATGGCTCAAATGACATGGGAGCTATTGAAAAAATCGGGCGGTGTATTCGCCAAAAATGGTGATTTTTCATTAAAATATTCATGAAAAATACAAATTCCACTAAAATCCAATAAAAACTGCTGTGTCTCATTCTACCAGTATAACAAGACATGTCGGCATTGATTTCGAGTCGATGGCTCAAATGACCTGGGAGCTATTGAAAAAATCGGGCGGTGTATTCGCCAAAAATGGTGATTTTTCATTAAAATATTCAGGAAAAATACAAATTCCACTAAAATCCAATAAAAACTGCTGTGTCTCATTCTACCAGTATAACAAGACATGTCGGCATTGATTTCGAGTCGATGGCTCAAATGACCTGGGAGCTATTGAAAAAATCGGGCGGTGTATTCGCCAAAAATGGTGATTTTTCATTCAGATATTCATGAAAAATACAAATTCCACTAAAATCCAATAAAAACTGCTGTGTCTTATTCTACAAGTATAACAAGACATGTCGGCATTGATTTCGAGTCGATGGCTCAAATGACCTGGGAGCTATTGAAAAAATCGGGCGGTGTATTCGCCAAAATTGGTGATTTTTCATTAAAATATTCATGAAAAATACAAATTCCACTAAAATCCAATAAAAACTGCTGTGTCTCATTCTACCAGTATAACAAGACATGTCGGCATTGATTTCGAGTCGATGGCTCAAATGACCTGGGAGCTATTGAAAAAATCGGGCGGTGTATGCGCCAAAAATGGTGATTTTTCATTAAAATATTCATGAAAAATACAAATTCAACTTAAATCCTATAAAAACTGCTGTGTCTCATTCTACCAGTATAACAAGACATGTCGGCATTGATTTCGAGTCGATGGCTCAAATGACCTGGGAGCTATTGAGAAAATTGGGCGGTGTATTCGCCAAAAATGGTGATTTTTCATTAAAATATTCATGAAAAATAGAAATTCGTATTAAATCCAATAAAAACTGCTGTGTCTCATTCTACCAGTATAACAAGACATGTTGGCATTGATTTCAAGTCGATGGCTCAAATGACCTGGGAGCTATTGAAAAAATCGGGCGGTGTATTCGCCAAAAATGGTGATTTTTCATTAAAATATTCAGGAAAAATACAAATTCCACTAAAATCCAATAAAAACTGCTGTGTCTCATTCTACCAGTATAACAAGACATGTCGGCATTGATTTCGAGTCGATGGCTCAAATGACCTGGGAGCTAATGAAAAAATCGGGCGGTGTATTCGCCAAAAATGGTGATTTTTCATTAAAATATTCATGAAAAATACAAATTCCACTAAAATCCAATAAAAACTGCTGTGTCTCATTCTACCAGTATAACAAGACATGTCGGCATTGATTTCGAGTCGATGGCTCAAATGACCTGGGAGCTATTGAAAAAATCGGGCGGTGTATTCGCCAAAATTGGTGATTTTTCATTCAAATATTCATGAAAAATACAAATTCCACTAAAATCCAATAAAAACTGCTGTGTCTCATTCTACCAGTATAACAAGACATGTCGGCATTGATTTCGAGTCGATGGCTCAAATGACCCGGGAGCTATTGAAAAAATCGGGCGGTGTATTTGCCAAAAATGATGATTTTTCATTAAAATATTCATGAAAAATACAAATTCCACTAAAATATGAATAAAAACTGCTGTGTCTCATTCTACCAGTATAACAAGACATGTCGCCATTGATTTCGAGTCGATGGCTCAAATGACCTGGGAGCTATTGAAAAAATCGGGCGGTGTATTCGCCAAAAATGGTGATTTTTCATTCAAATATTCATGAAAAATACAAATTCCACTAAAATCCAATAAAAACTGCTGTGTCTCATTCTACCAGTATAACAAGACATGTTGGCATTGATTTCGAGTCAATGGCTCAAATGACCTGGGAGCTATTGAAAAAATCGGGCGGTGTATGTGCCAAAAATGGTGTTTTCATTCAAATATTCATGAAAAATACAAATTCAACTTAAATCCTATAAAAACTGCTGTGTCTCATTCTACCAGTATAACAAGACATGTTGGCATTGACTTTGAGTCGATGGCTCAAATGACCTGGGAGCTATTGAAAAAATCGGGCGGTGTATTCGCCAAAAATGGTGATTTTTCATTCAAATATTCTTGAAAAATACAAATTCCACTAAAATCCAATAAAAACTGCTGTGTCTCATTCTACCAGTATAACAAGATATGTCGGCATTGATTTCGAGTCGATGGCTCAAATGACCTGGGAGCTATTGAAAAAATCAGGCGGTGTATGTGCCAAAAATGGTGATTTTTCATTAAAATATTCATGAAAAATACAAATTCAACTTAAATCCTATAAAAACTGCTGTGTCTCATTCTACCAGTATAACAAGACATGTCGGCATTGATTTCGAGTCGATGGCTCAAATGACCTGGAAGCTATTGAAAAAATCGGGCGGTGTATTCGCCAAAAATGGTGATTTTTCATTCAAATATTCATGAAAAATAGAAATTCGTATTAAATCCAATAAAAACTGCTGTGTCTCATTCTACCAGTATAACAAGACATGTTGGCATTGATTTTGAGTCGATGGCTCAAATGACCTGGGAGCTATTGAAAAAATCGGGCGGTGTATTCGCCAAAAATGGTGATTTTTCATTCAAATATTCATGAAAAATACAAATTCCACTAAAATCCAATAAAAACTGCTGTGTCTCATTCTACCAGTATAACAAGACATGTCGGCATTGATTTCGAGTCGATGGCTCAAATGACCTTGGAGCTATTGAAAAAATCGGGCGGTGTATTCGCCAAAAATGGTGATTTTTCATTAAAATATTCATGAAAAATACAAATTCGTATTGAATCCAATTAAACCGGTGTGTCTCTTTCTACAAGTATAACAAGACATGTCGGCATTGATTTCGAGTCGATGGCTCAAATGACCTGGGAGCTATTGAAAAAATCGGGCGGTGTATTCGCCAAAAATGGTGATTTTTCATTAAAATATTCAGGAAAAATACAAATTCCACTAAAATCCAATAAAAACTGCTGTGTCTCATTCTACCAGTATAACAAGACATGTCGGCATTGATTTCGAGTCGATGGCTCAAATGACCTGGGAGCTATTGAAAAAATCGGGCGGTGTATTCGCCAAAAATGGTGATTTTTCATTCAGATATTCATGAAAAATACAAATTCCACTAAAATCCAATAAAAACTGCTGTGTCTCATTCTACCAGTATAACAAGACATGTCGGCATTGATTTCGAGTCGATGGCTCAAATGACCTGGGAGCTATTGAAAAAATCGGGCGGTGTATGCGCCAAAAATGGTGATTTTTCATTAAAATATTCAGGAAAAATACAAATTCCACTAAAATCCAATAAAAACTGCTGTGTCTCATTCTACCAGTATAACAAGACATGTCGGCATTGATTTCGAGTCGATGGCTTAAATGACCTGGGAGCTATTGAAAAAATCGGGCGGTGTATTCGCCAAAACTGGTGATTTTTCATTAAAATATTCATGAAAAATACAAATTCAACTTAAATCCTATGAAAACTGCTGTGTCTCATTCTACCAGTATAACAAGACATGTTGGCATTGATTTCGAGTCGATGGCTCAAATGACCTGGGAGCTATTGAAAAAATCGGGCGGTGTATTCGCCAAAAATGGTGATTTTTCATTAAAATATTCATGAAAAATACAAATTCAACTTAAATCCTATAAAAACTGCTGTGTCTCATTCTACCAGTATAACAAGACATGTCGGCATTGATTTCGAGTCGATGGCTCAAATGACCTGGGAGCTATTGAAAAAATCGGGCGGTGTATTCGCCAAAAATGGTGATTTTTCATTAAAATATTCAGGAAAAATAGAAATTTGTATTAAATCCAATACAAACTGCTGTGTCTCATTCTACCAGTATAACAAGACATGTCGGCATTGATTTCGAGTCGATGGCTCAAATGACCTGGGAGCTATTGAGAAAATTGGGCGGTGTATTCGCCAAAAATGGTGATTTTTCATTAAAATATTCATGAAAAATAGAAATTCGTATTAAATCCAATAAAAACTGCTGTGTCTCATTCTACCAGTATAACAAGACATGTTGGCATTGATTTCAAGTCGATGGCTCAAATGACCTGGGAGCTATTGAAAAAATCGGGCGGTGTATTCGCCAAAAATGGTGATTTTTCATTAAAATATTCAGGAAAAATACAAATTCCACTAAAATCCAATAAAAACTGCTGTGTCTCATTCTACCAGTATAACAAGACATGTCGGCATTGATTTCGAGTCGATGGCTCAAATGACCTGGGAGCTAATGAAAAAATCGGGCGGTGTATTCGCCAAAAATGGTGATTTTTCATTAAAATATTCATGAAAAATACAAATTCCACTAAAATCCAATAAAAACTGCTGTGTCTCATTCTACCAGTATAACAAGACATGTCGGCATTGATTTCGAGTCGATGGCTCAAATGACCTGGGAGCTATTGAAAAAATCGGGCGGTGTATTCGCCAAAATTGATGATTTTTCATTCAAATATTCATGAAAAATACAAATTCCACTAAAATCCAATAAAAACTGCTGTGTCTCATTCTACCAGTATAACAAGACATGTCGGCATTGATTTCGAGTCGATGGCTCAAATGACCCGGGAGCTATTGAAAAAATCGGGCGGTGTATTTGCCAAAAATGATGATTTTTCATTCAAATATTCATGAAAAATACAAATTCCACTAAAATATGAAAAAAAACTGCTGTGTCTCATTCTACCAGTATAACAAGACATGTCGCCATTGATTTCGAGTCGATGGCTCAAATGACCTGGGAGCTATTGAAAAAATCGGGCGGTGTATTCGCCAAAAATGGTGATTTTTCATTCAAATATTCATGAAAAATACAAATTCCACTAAAATCCAATAAAAACTGCTGTGTCTCATTCTACCAGTATAACAAGACATGTCGGCATTGATTCCGAGTCGATGGCTCAAATGACCTGGGAGCTATTGAAAAAATCGGGCGGTGTATTCGCCAAAAATGGTGATTTTTCATTAAAATATTCATGAAAAATACAAATTCAACTTAAATCCTATAAAAACTGCTGTGTCTCATTCTACCAGTATAACAAGACATGTTGGCATTGATTTCGAGTCAATGGCTCAAATGACCTGGGAGCTATTGAAAAAATCGGGCGGTGTATGTGCCAAAAATGGTGTTTTCATTCAAATATTCATGAAAAATACAAATTCAACTTAAATCCTATAAAAACTGCTGTGTCTCATTCTACCAGTATAACAAGACATGTTGGCATTGACTTTGAGTCGATGGCTCAAATGACCTGGGAGCTATTGAAAAAATCGGGCGGTGTATTCGCCAAAAATGGTGATTTTTCATTCAAATATTCTTGAAAAATACAAATTCCACTAAAATCCAATAAAAACTGCTGTGTCTCATTCTACCAGTATAACAAGACATGTCGGCATTGATTTCGAGTCGATGGCTCAAATGACCTGGGAGCTATTGAAAAAATCAGGCGGTGTATGTGCCAAAAATGGTGATTTTTCATTAAAATATTCATGAAAAATACAAATTCAACTTAAATCCTATAAAAACTGCTGTGTCTCATTCTACCAGTATAACAAGACATGTCGGCATTGATTTCGAGTCGATGGCTCAAATGACCTGGAAGCTATTGAAAAAATCGGGCGGTGTATTCGCCAAAAATGGTGATTTTTCATTCAAATATTCATGAAAAATAGAAATTCGTATTAAATCCAATAAAAACTGCTGTGTCTCATTCTACCAGTATAACAAGACATGTTGGCATTGATTTTGAGTCGATGGCTCAAATGACCTGGGAGCTATTGAAAAAATCGGGCGGTGTATTCGCCAAAAATGGTGATTTTTCATTCAAATATTCATGAAAAATACAAATTCCACTAAAATCCAATAAAAACTGCTGTGTCTCATTCTACCAGTATAACAAGACATGTCGGCATTGATTTCGAGTCGATGGCTCAAATGACCTTGGAGCTATTGAAAAAATCGGGCGGTGTATTCGCCAAAAATGGTGATTTTTCATTAAAATATTCATGAAAAATACAAATTCGTATTGAATCCAATTAAACCGGTGTGTCTCATTCTACAAGTATAACAAGACATGTCGGCATTGATTTCGAGTCGATGGCTCAAATGACCCGGGAGCTATTGAAAAAATCGGGCGGTGTATTTGCCAAAAATGATGATTTTTCATTCAAATATTCATGAAAAATACAAATTCCACTAAAATATGAAAAAAAACTGCTGTGTCTCATTCTACCAGTATAACAAGACATGTCGCCATTGATTTCGAGTCGATGGCTCAAATGACCTGGGAGCTATTGAAAAAATCGGGCGGTGTATTCGCCAAAAATGGTGATTTTTCATTCAAATATTCATGAAAAATACAAATTCCACTAAAATCCAATAAAAACTGCTGTGTCTCATTCTACCAGTATAACAAGACATGTCGGCATTGATTCCGAGTCGATGGCTCAAATGACCTGGGAGCTATTGAAAAAATCGGGCGGTGTATTCGCCAAAAATGGTGATTTTTCATTAAAATATTCATGAAAAATACAAATTCAACTTAAATCCTATAAAAACTGCTGTGTCTCATTCTACCAGTATAACAAGACATGTTGGCATTGATTTCGAGTCAATGGCTCAAATGACCTGGGAGCTATTGAAAAAATCGGGCGGTGTATGTGCCAAAAATGGTGTTTTCATTCAAATATTCATGAAAAATACAAATTCAACTTAAATCCTATAAAAACTGCTGTGTCTCATTCTACCAGTATAACAAGACATGTTGGCATTGACTTTGAGTCGATGGCTCAAATGACCTGGGAGCTATTGAAAAAATCGGGCGGTGTATTCGCCAAAAATGGTGATTTTTCATTCAAATATTCTTGAAAAATACAAATTCCACTAAAATCCAATAAAAACTGCTGTGTCTCATTCTACCAGTATAACAAGACATGTCGGCATTGATTTCGAGTCGATGGCTCAAATGACCTGGGAGCTATTGAAAAAATCAGGCGGTGTATGTGCCAAAAATGGTGATTTTTCATTAAAATATTCATGAAAAATACAAATTCAACTTAAATCCTATAAAAACTGCTGTGTCTCATTCTACCAGTATAACAAGACATGTCGGCATTGATTTCGAGTCGATGGCTCAAATGACCTGGAAGCTATTGAAAAAATCGGGCGGTGTATTCGCCAAAAATGGTGATTTTTCATTCAAATATTCATGAAAAATAGAAATTCGTATTAAATCCAATAAAAACTGCTGTGTCTCATTCTACCAGTATAACAAGACATGTTGGCATTGATTTTGAGTCGATGGCTCAAATGACCTGGGAGCTATTGAAAAAATCGGGCGGTGTATTCGCCAAAAATGGTGATTTTTCATTCAAATATTCATGAAAAATACAAATTCCACTAAAATCCAATAAAAACTGCTGTGTCTCATTCTACCAGTATAACAAGACATGTCGGCATTGATTTCGAGTCGATGGCTCAAATGACCTTGGAGCTATTGAAAAAATCGGGCGGTGTATTCGCCAAAAATGGTGATTTTTCATTAAAATATTCATGAAAAATACAAATTCGTATTGAATCCAATTAAACCGGTGTGTCTCATTCTACAAGTATAACAAGACATGTCGGCATTGATTTCGAGTCGATGGCTCAAATGACCTGGGAGCTATTGAAAAAATCGGGCGGTGTATTCGCCAGAAATGGTGATTTTTCATTAAAATATTCATGAAAAATACAAATTCGTATTAAATCCAATAAAAACTGCTGTGTCTCATTCTACAAGTATAACAAGACATGTCGGCATTGATTTCGAGTCGATGGCTCAAATGACCTGGGAGCTATTGAAAAAATCGGGCGGTGTAATCGCCAAAATTGGTGATTTTTCATTCAAATATTCATGAAAAATACAAATTCCACTAAAATCCAATAAAAACTGCTGTGTCTCATTCTACCAGTATAACAAGACATGTCGGCATTGATTTCGAGTCGATGGCTCAAATGACCCGGGAGCTATTGAAAAAATCGGGCGGTGTATTTGCCAAAAATGATGATTTTTCATTAAAATATTCATGAAAAATACAAATTCCACTAAAATATGAATAAAAACTGCTGTGTCTCATTCTACCAGTATAACAAGACATGTCGCCATTGATTTCGAGTCGATGGCTCAAATGACCTGGGAGCTATTGAAAAAATCGGGCGGTGTATTCGCCAAAAATGGTGATTTTTCATTCAAATATTCATGAAAAATACAAATTCAACTTAAATCCAATAAAAACTGCTGTGTCTCATTCTACCAGTTTAACAAGACATGTCGCCATTGATTTCGAGTCGATGGCTCAAATGACCTGGGAGCTATTGAAAAAATCGGGCGGTGTATTCGCCAAAATTGGTGATTTTTCATTCAAATATTCATGAAAAATACAAATTCCACTAAAATATGAATAAAAACTGCTGTGTCTCATTCTACCAGTATAACAAGACATGTCGCCATTGATTTCGAGTCGATGGCTCAAATGACCTTGGAGCTATTGAAAAAATCGGGCGGTGTATTCGCCAAAAATGGTGATTTTTCATTAAAATATTCATGAAAAATACAAATTCGTATTGAATCCAATTAAAACTGCTGTGTCTCATTCTACAAGTATAACAAGACATGTCGGCATTGATTTCGAGTCGATGGCTCAAATGACCTGGGAGCTATTGAAAAAATCGGGCGGTGTATTCGCCAGAAATGGTGATTTTTCATTAAAATATTCATGAAAAATACAAATTCGTATTAAATCCAATACAAACTGCTGTGTCTCATTCTACCAGTATAACAAGACATGTCGGCATTGATTTCGAGTCGATGGCTCAAATGACCTGGGAGCTATTGAGAAAATCGGGCGGTGTATTCGCCAAAATTGGTGATTTTTCATTCAAATATTCATGAAAAATACAAATTCCACTAAAATCCAATAAAAACTGCTGTGTCTCATTCTACCAGTATAACAAGACATGTCGGCATTGATTTCGAGTCGATGGCTCAAATGACCCGGGAGCTATTGAAAAAATCGGGCGGTGTATTTGCCAAAAATGATGATTTTTCATTAAAATATTCATGAAAAATACAAATTCCACTAAAATATGAATAAAAACTGCTGTGTCTCATTCTACCAGTATAACAAGACATGTCGCCATTGATTTCGAGTCGATGGCTCAAATGACCTGGGAGCTATTGAAAAAATCGGGCGGTGTATTCGCCAAAAATGGTGACTTTTCATTCAAATATTCAGGAAAAATACAAATTCCACTAAAATCCAATAAAAACTGCTGTGTCTCATTCTACCAGTATAACAAGACATGTTGGCATTGATTTCGAGTCAATGGCTCAAATGACCTGGGAGCTATTGAAAAAATCGGGCGGTGTATGTGCCAAAAATGGTGTTTTCATTCAAATATTCATGAAAAATACAAATTCAACTTAAATCCTAAAAAAACTGCTGTGTCTCATTCTACCAGTATAACAAGACATGTTGGCATTGACTTTGAGTCGATGGCTCAAATGACCTGGGAGCTATTGAAAAAATCGGGCGGTGTATTCGCCAAAAATGGTGATTTTTCATTCAAATATTCTTGAAAAATACAAATTCCACTAAAATCCAATAAAAACTGCTGTGTCTCATTCTACCAGTATAACAAGACATGTCGGCATTGATTTCGAGTCGATGGCTCAAATGACCTGGGAGCTATTGAAAAAATCAGGCGGTGTATGTGCCAAAAATGGTGATTTTTCATTAAAATATTCATGAAAAATACAAATTCAACTTAAATCCTATAAAAACTGCTGTGTCTCATTCTACCAGTATAACAAGACATGTCGGCATTGATTTCGAGTCGATGGCTCAAATGACCTGGGAGCTATTGAGAAAATTGGGCGGTGTATTCGCCAAAAATGGTGATTTTTCATTCAAATATTCATGAAAAATACAAATTCCACTAAAATCCAATAAAAACTGCTGTGTCTCATTCTACCAGTATAACAAGACATGTCGGCATTGATTTCGAGTCGATGGCTCAAATGACCTGGGAGCTATTGAAAAAATCGGGCGGTGTATTCGCCAAAATTGGTGATTTTTCATTCAAATATTCATGAAAAATACAAATTCCACTAAAATCCAATAAAAACTGCTGTGTCTCATTCTACCAGTATAACAAGACATGTCGGCATTGATTTCGAGTCGATGGCTCAAATGACCCGGGAGCTATTGAAAAAATCGGGCGGTGTATTTGCCAAAAATTATGATTTTTCATTAAAATATTCATGAAAAATACAAATTCCACTAAAATATGAATAAAAACTGCTGTGTCTCATTCTACCAGTATAACAAGACATGTCGCCATTGATTTCGAGTCGATGGCTCAAATGACCTGGGAGCTATTGAAAAAATCGGGCGGTGTATTCGCCAAAAATGGTGATTTTTCATTCAAATATTCATGAAAAATACAAATTCAACTTAAATCCAATAAAAACTGCTGTGTCTCATTCTACCAGTATAACAAGACATGTCGCCATTGATTTCGAGTCGATGGCTCAAATGACCTGGGAGCTATTGAAAAAATCGGGCGGTGTATTCGCCAAAAATGGTGATTTTTCATTCAAATATTCATGAAAAATACAAATTCCACTAAAATATGAATAAAAACTGCTGTGTCTCATTCTACCAGTATAACAAGACATGTCGCCATTGATTTCGAGTCGATGGCTCAAATGACCTTGGAGCTATTGAAAAAATCGGGCGGTGTATTCGCCAAAAATGGTGATTTTTCATTAAAATATTCATGAAAAATACAAATTCGTATTGAATCCAATTAAAACTGCTGTGTCTCATTCTACAAGTATAACAAGACATGTCGGCATTGATTTCGAGTCGATGGCTCAAATGACCTGGGAGCTATTGAAAAAATCGGGCGGTGTATTCGCCAGAAATGGTGATTTTTCATTAAAATATTCATGAAAAATACAAATTCGTATTAAATCCAATAAAAACTGCTGTGTCTCATTCTACAAGTATAACAAGACATGTCGGCATTGATTTCGAGTCGATGGCTCAAATGACCTGGGAGCTATTGAAAAAATCGGGCGGTGTATTCGCCAAAATTGGTGATTTTTCATTCAAATATTCATGAAAAATACAAATTCCACTAAAATCCAATAAAAACTGCTGTGTCTCATTCTACCAGTATAACAAGACATGTCGGCATTGATTTCGAGTCGATGGCTCAAATGACCCGGGAGCTATTGAAAAAATCGGGCGGTGTATTTGCCAAAAATGATGATTTTTCATTAAAATATTCATGAAAAATACAAATTCCACTAAAATATGAATAAAAACTGCTGTGTCTCATTCTACCAGTATAACAAGACATGTCGGCATTGATTTCGAGTCGATGGCTCAAATGACCTGGGAGCTATTGAGAAAATCGGGCGGTGTATTCGCCAAAATTGGTGATTTTTCATTAAAATATTCATGAAAAATACAAATTCCACTAAAATCCAATAAAAACTGCTGTGTCTCATTCTACCAGTATAACAAGACATGTCGGCATTGATTTCGAGTCGATGGCTCAAATGACCCGGGAGCTATTGAAAAAATCGGGCGGTGTATTTGCCAAAAATGATGATTTTTCATTAAAATATTCATGAAAAATACAAATTCCACTAAAATATGAATAAAAACTGCTGTGTCTCATTCTACCAGTATAACAAGACATGTCGCCATTGATTTCGAGTCGATGGCTCAAATGACCTGGGAGCTATTGAAAAAATCGGGCGGTGTATTCGCCAAAAATGGTGATTTTTCATTAAAATATTCATGAAAAATACAAATTCCACTAAAATCCAATAAAAACTGCTGTGTCTCATTCTACCAGTATAACAAGACATGTTGGCATTGATTTCGAGTCAATGGCTCAAATGACCTGGGAGCTATTGAAAAAATCGGGCGGTGTATGTGCCAAAAATGGTGTTTTCATTCAAATATTCATGAAAAATACAAATTCAACTTAAATCCTAAAAAAACTGCTGTGTCTCATTCTACCAGTATAACAAGACATGTTGGCATTGACTTTGAGTCGATGGCTCAAATGACCTGGGAGCTATTGAAAAAATCGGGCGGTGTATTCGCCAAAAATGGTGATTTTTCATTCAAATATTCTTGAAAAATACAAATTCCACTAAAATCCAATAAAAACTGCTGTGTCTCATTCTACCAGTATAACAAGACATGTCGGCATTGATTTCGAGTCGATGGCTCAAATGACCTGGGAGCTATTGAAAAAATCAGGCGGTGTATGTGCCAAAAATGGTGATTTTTCATTAAAATATTCATGAAAAATACAAATTCAACTTAAATCCTATAAAAACTGCTGTGTCTCATTCTACCAGTATAACAAGACATGTCGGCATTGATTTCGAGTCGATGGCTCAAATGACCTGGGAGCTATTGAGAAAATTGGGCGGTGTATTCGCCAAAAATGGTGATTTTTCATTCAAATATTCATGAAAAATACAAATTCCACTAAAATCCAATAAAAACTGCTGTGTCTCATTCTACCAGTATAACAAGACATGTCGGCATTGATTTCGAGTCGATGGCTCAAATGACCTGGGAGCTATTGAAAAAATCGGGCGGTGTATTCGCCAAAATTGGTGATTTTTCATTCAAATATTCATGAAAAATACAAATTCCACTAAAATCCAATAAAAACTGCTGTGTCTCATTCTACCAGTATAACAAGACATGTCGGCATTGATTTCGAGTCGATGGCTCAAATGACCCGGGAGCTATTGAAAAAATCGGGCGGTGTATTTGCCAAAAATGATGATTTTTCATTAAAATATTCATGAAAAATACAAATTCCACTAAAATATGAATAAAAACTGCTGTGTCTCATTCTACCAGTATAACAAGACATGTCGCCATTGATTTCGAGTCGATGGCTCAAATGACCTGGGAGCTATTGAAAAAATCGGGCGGTGTATTCGCCAAAAATGGTGATTTTTCATTCAAATATTCATGAAAAATACAAATTCAACTTAAATCCAATAAAAACTGCTGTGTCTCATTCTACCAGTATAACAAGACATGTCGCCATTGATTTCGAGTCGATGGCTCAAATGACCTGGGAGCTATTGAAAAAATCGGGCGGTGTATTCGCCAAAAATGGTGATTTTTCATTCAAATATTCATGAAAAATACAAATTCCACTAAAATATGAATAAAAACTGCTGTGTCTCATTCTACCAGTATAACAAGACATGTCGCCATTGATTTCGAGTCGATGGCTCAAATGACCTTGGAGCTATTGAAAAAATCGGGCGGTGTATTCGCCAAAAATGGTGATTTTTCATTAAAATATTCATGAAAAATACAAATTCGTATTGAATCCAATTAAAACTGCTGTGTCTCATTCTACAAGTATAACAAGACATGTCGGCATTGATTTCGAGTCGATGGCTCAAATGACCTGGGAGCTATTGAAAAAATCGGGCGGTGTATTCGCCAGAAATGGTGATTTTTCATTAAAATATTCATGAAAAATACAAATTCGTATTAAATCCAATAAAAACTGCTGTGTCTCATTCTACAAGTATAACAAGACATGTCGGCATTGATTTCGAGTCGATGGCTCAAATGACCTGGGAGCTATTGAAAAAATCGGGCGGTGTATTCGCCAAAATTGGTGATTTTTCATTCAAATATTCATGAAAAATACAAATTCCACTAAAATCCAATAAAAACTGCTGTGTCTCATTCTACCAGTATAACAAGACATGTCGGCATTGATTTCGAGTCGATGGCTCAAATGACCCGGGAGCTATTGAAAAAATCGGGCGGTGTATTTGCCAAAAATGATGATTTTTCATTAAAATATTCATGAAAAATACAAATTCCACTAAAATATGAATAAAAACTGCTGTGTCTCATTCTACCAGTATAACAAGACATGTCGCCATTGACTTTGAGTCGATGGCTCAAATGACCTTGGAGCTATTGAAAAAATCGGGCGGTGTATTCGCCAAAAATGGTGATTTTTCATTAAAATATTCATGAAAAATACAAATTCGTATTGAATCCAATTAAAACTGCTGTGTCTCATTCTACAAGTATAACAAGACATGTCGGCATTGATTTCGAGTCGATGGCTCAAATGACCTGGGAGCTATTGAAAAAATCGGGCGGTGTATTCGCCAGAAATGGTGATTTTTCATTAAAATATTCATGAAAAATACAAATTCGTATTAAATCCAATACAAACTGCTGTGTCTCATTCTACCAGTATAACAAGACATGTCGGCATTGATTTCGAGTCGATGGCTCAAATGACCTGGGAGCTATTGAGAAAATCGGGCGGTGTATTCGCCAAAATTGGTGATTTTTCATTCAAATATTCATGAAAAATACAAATTCCACTAAAATCCAATAAAAACTGCTGTGTCTCATTCTACCAGTATAACAAGACATGTCGGCATTGATTTCGAGTCGATGGCTCAAATGACCCGGGAGCTATTGAAAAAATCGGGCGGTGTATTTGCCAAAAATGATGATTTTTCATTAAAATATTCATGAAAAATACAAATTCCACTAAAATATGAATAAAAACTGCTGTGTCTCATTCTACCAGTATAACAAGACATGTCGCCATTGATTTCGAGTCGATGGCTCAAATGACCTGGGAGCTATTGAAAAAATCGGGCGGTGTATTCGCCAAAAATGGTGATTTTTCATTCAAATATTCATGAAAAATACAAATTCCACTAAAATCCAATAAAAACTGCTGTGTCTCATTCTACCAGTATAACAAGACATGTCGGCATTGATTCCGAGTCGATGGCTCAAATGACCTGGGAGCTATTGAAAAAATCGGGCGGTGTATTCGCCAAAAATGGTGATTTTTCATTAAAATATTCATGAAAAATACAAATTCAACTTAAATCCTATAAAAACTGCTGTGTCTCATTCTACCAGTATAACAAGACATGTCGGCATTGATTTCGAGTCGATGGCTCAAATGACCTGGGAGCTATTGAAAAAATCGGGCGGTGTATTCGCCAAAAATGGTGATTTTTCATTAAAATATTCATGAAAAATACAAATTCCACTAAAATCCAATAAAAACTGCTGTGTCTCATTCTACCAGTATAACAAGACATGTTGGCATTGATTTCGAGTCAATGGCTCAAATGACCTGGGAGCTATTGAAAAAATCGGGCGGTGTATGTGCCAAAAATGGTGTTTTCATTCAAATATTCATGAAAAATACAAATTCAACTTAAATCCTAAAAAAACTGCTGTGTCTCATTCTACCAGTATAACAAGACATGTTGGCATTGACTTTGAGTCGATGGCTCAAATGACCTGGGAGCTATTGAAAAAATCGGGCGGTGTATTCGCCAAAAATGGTGATTTTTCATTCAAATATTCTTGAAAAATACAAATTCCACTAAAATCCAATAAAAACTGCTGTGTCTCATTCTACCAGTATAACAAGACATGTCGGCATTGATTTCGAGTCGATGGCTCAAATGACCTGGGAGCTATTGAAAAAATCGGGCGGTGTATTCGCCAAAAATGGTGATTTTTCATTAAAATATTCATGAAAAATACAAATTCAACTTAAATCCTATAAAAACTGCTGTGTCTCATTCTACCAGTATAACAAGACATGTCGGCATTGATTTCGAGTCGATGGCTCAAATGACCCGGGAGCTATTGAAAAAATCGGGCGGTGTATTTGCCAAAAATGATGATTTTTCATTAAAATATTCATGAAAAATACAAATTCCACTAAAATATGAATAAAAACTGCTGTGTCTCATTCTACCAGTATAACAAGACATGTCGCCATTGATTTCGAGTCGATGGCTCAAATGACCTGGGAGCTATTGAAAAAATCGGGCGGTGTATTCGCCAAAAATGGTGATTTTTCATTCAAATATTCATGAAAAATACAAATTCCACTAAAATCCAATAAAAACTGCTGTGTCTCATTCTACCAGTATAACAAGACATGTCGGCATTGATTCCGAGTCGATGGCTCAAATGACCTGGGAGCTATTGAAAAAATCGGGCGGTGTATTCGCCAAAAATGGTGATTTTTCATTAAAATATTCATGAAAAATACAAATTCAACTTAAATCCTATAAAAACTGCTGTGTCTCATTCTACCAGTATAACAAGACATGTCGGCATTGATTTCGAGTCGATGGCTCAAATGACCTGGGAGCTATTGAAAAAATCGGGCGGTGTATTCGCCAAAAATGGTGATTTTTCATTAAAATATTCATGAAAAATACAAATTCCACTAAAATCCAATAAAAACTGCTGTGTCTCATTCTACCAGTATAACAAGACATGTTGGCATTGATTTCGAGTCGATGGCTCAAATGACCTTGGAGCTATTGAAAAAATCGGGCGGTGTATTCGCCAAAAATGGTGATTTTTCATTAAAATATTCATGAAAAATACAAATTCGTATTGAATCCAATTAAAACTGCTGTGTCTCATTCTACCAGTATAACAAGACATGTCGGCATTGATTTCGAGTCGATGGCTCAAATGACCTGGAAGCTATTGAAAAAATCGGGCGGTGTATTCGCCAAAAATGGTGATTTTTCATTCAAATATTCATGAAAAATAGAAATTCCACTAAAATCCAATAAAAACTGCTGTGTCTCATTCTACCAGTATAACAAGACATGTCGGCATTGATTTCGAGTCGATGGCTCAAATGACCTGGGAGCTATTGAAAAAATCGGGCGGTGTATTCGCCAAAATTGGTGATTTTTCATTCAAATATTCATGAAAAATACAAATTCCACTAAAATCCAATAAAAACTGCTGTGTCTCATTCTACCAGTATAACAAGACATGTCGGCATTGATTTCGAGTCGATGGCTCAAATGACCCGGGAGCTATTGAAAAAATCGGGCGGTGTATTTGCCAAAAATGATGATTTTTCATTAAAATATTCATGAAAAATACAAATTCCACTAAAATATGAATAAAAACTGCTGTGTCTCATTCTACCAGTATAACAAGACATGTCGCCATTGATTTCGAGTCGATGGCTCAAATGACCTGGGAGCTATTGAAAAAATCGGGCGGTGTATTCGCCAAAAATGGTGATTTTTCATTCAAATATTCATGAAAAATACAAATTCAACTTAAATCCAATAAAAACTGCTGTGTCTCATTCTACCAGTATAACAAGACATGTCGCCATTGATTTCGAGTCGATGGCTCAAATGACCTGGGAGCTATTGAAAAAATCGGGCGGTGTATTCGCCAAAAATGGTGATTTTTCATTCAAATATTCATGAAAAATACAAATTCCACTAAAATATGAATAAAAACTGCTGTGTCTCATTCTACCAGTATAACAAGACATGTCGCCATTGATTTCGAGTCGATGGCTCAAATGACCTTGGAGCTATTGAAAAAATCGGGCGGTGTATTCGCCAAAAATGGTGATTTTTCATTAAAATATTCATGAAAAATACAAATTCGTATTGAATCCAATTAAAACTGCTGTGTCTCATTCTACAAGTATAACAAGACATGTCGGCATTGATTTCGAGTCGATGGCTCAAATGACCTGGGAGCTATTGAAAAAATCGGGCGGTGTATTCGCCAGAAATGGTGATTTTTCATTAAAATATTCATGAAAAATACAAATTCGTATTAAATCCAATAAAAACTGCTGTGTCTCATTCTACAAGTATAACAAGACATGTCGGCATTGATTTCGAGTCGATGGCTCAAATGACCTGGGAGCTATTGAAAAAATCGGGCGGTGTATTCGCCAAAATTGGTGATTTTTCATTCAAATATTCATGAAAAATACAAATTCCACTAAAATCCAATAAAAACTGCTGTGTCTCATTCTACCAGTATAACAAGACATGTCGGCATTGATTTCGAGTCGATGGCTCAAATGACCCGGGAGCTATTGAAAAAATCGGGCGGTGTATTTGCCAAAAATGATGATTTTTCATTAAAATATTCATGAAAAATACAAATTCCACTAAAATATGAATAAAAACTGCTGTGTCTCATTCTACCAGTATAACAAGACATGTCGCCATTGATTTCGAGTCGATGGCTCAAATGACCTGGGAGCTATTGAAAAAATCGGGCGGTGTATTCGCCAAAAATGGTGTTTTCATTCAAATATTCATGAAAAATACAAATTCAACTTAAATCCTATAAAAACTGCTGTGTCTCATTCTACCAGTATAACAAGACATGTTGGCATTGACTTTGAGTCGATGGCTCAAATGACCTGGGAGCTATTGAAAAAATCGGGCGGTGTATTCGCCAAAAATGGTGATTTTTCATTCAAATATTCTTGAAAAATACAAATTCAAGTTAAATCCTATAAAAACTGCTGTGTCTCATTCTACCAGTATAACAAGACATGTCGGCATTGATTTCGAGTCGATGGCTCAAATGACCTGGGAGCTATTGAAAAAATCGGGCGGTGTATTCGCCAAAAATGGTGATTTTTCATTCAAATATTCATGAAAAATACAAATTCAACTTAAATCCTATAAAAACTGCTGTGTCTCATTCTACCAGTATAACAAGACATGTCGGCATTGATTTCGAGTCGATGGCTCAAATGACCTGGGAGCTATTGAAAAAATCGGGCGGTGTATTCGCCAAAAATGGTGATTTTTCATTCAAATATTCATGAAAAATACAAATTCCACTAAAATCCAATAAAAACTGCTGTGTCTCATTCTACCAGTATAACAAGACATGTCGGCATTGATTTCGAGTCGATGGCTCAAATGACCTGGGAGCTATTGAAAAAATCGGGCGGTGTATTCGCCAAAAATGGTGATTTTTCATTAAAATATTCATGAAAAATACAAATTCCACTAAAATCCAATAAAAACTGCTGTGTCTCATTCTACCAGTATAACAAGACATGTTGGCATTGATTTCGAGTCAATGGCTCAAATGACCTGGGAGCTATTGAAAAAATCGGGCGGTGTATGTGCCAAAAATGGTGTTTTCATTCAAATATTCATGAAAAATACAAATTCAACTTAAATCCTAAAAAAACTGCTGTGTCTCATTCTACCAGTATAACAAGACATGTTGGCATTGACTTTGAGTCGATGGCTCAAATGACCTGGGAGCTATTGAAAAAATCGGGCGGTGTATTCGCCAAAAATGGTGATTTTTCATTCAAATATTCTTGAAAAATACAAATTCCACTAAAATCCAATAAAAACTGCTGTGTCTCATTCTACCAGTATAACAAGACATGTCGGCATTGATTTCGAGTCGATGGCTCAAATGACCTGGGAGCTATTGAAAAAATCAGGCGGTGTATTCGCCAAAAATGGTGATTTTTCATTAAAATATTCATGAAAAATACAAATTCCACTAAAATCCAATAAAAACTGCTGTGTCTCATTCTACCAGTATAACAAGACATGTCGGCATTGATTTCGAGTCGATGGCTCAAATGACCTGGGAGCTATTGAGAAAATTGGGCGGTGTATTCGCCAAAAATGGTGATTTTTCATTAAAATATTCATGAAAAATAGAAATTCGTATTAAATCCAATAAAAACTGCTGTGTCTCATTCTACCAGTATAACAAGACATGTTGGCATTGATTTCAAGTCGATGGCTCAAATGACCTGGGAGCTATTGAAAAAATCGGGCGGTGTATTCGCCAAAAATGGTGATTTTTCATTAAAATATTCAGGAAAAATACAAATTCCACTAAAATCCAATAAAAACTGCTGTGTCTCATTCTACCAGTATAACAAGACATGTCGGCATTGATTTCGAGTCGATGGCTCAAATGACCTGGGAGCTAATGAAAAAATCGGGCGGTGTATTCGCCAAAAATGGTGATTTTTCATTAAAATATTCATGAAAAATACAAATTCCACTAAAATCCAATAAAAACTGCTGTGTCTCATTCTACCAGTATAACAAGACATGTCGGCATTGATTTCGAGTCGATGGCTCAAATGACCTGGGAGCTATTGAAAAAATCGGGCGGTGTATTCGCCAAAATTGGTGATTTTTCATTCAAATATTCATGAAAAATACAAATTCCACTAAAATCCAATAAAAACTGCTGTGTCTCATTCTACCAGTATAACAAGACATGTCGGCATTGATTTCGAGTCGATGGCTCAAATGACCCGGGAGCTATTGAAAAAATCGGGCGGTGTATTTGCCAAAAATGATGATTTTTCATTAAAATATTCATGAAAAATACAAATTCCACTAAAATATGAATAAAAACTGCTGTGTCTCATTCTACCAGTATAACAAGACATGTCGCCATTGATTTCGAGTCGATGGCTCAAATGACCTGGGAGCTATTGAAAAAATCGGGCGGTGTATTCGCCAAAAATGGTGATTTTTCATTCAAATATTCATGAAAAATACAAATTCCACTAAAATCCAATAAAAACTGCTGTGTCTCATTCTACCAGTATAACAAGACATGTCGGCATTGATTCCGAGTCGATGGCTCAAATGACCTGGGAGCTATTGAAAAAATCGGGCGGTGTATTCGCCAAAAATGGTGATTTTTCATTAAAATATTCATGAAAAATACAAATTCAACTTAAATCCTATAAAAACTGCTGTGTCTCATTCTACCAGTATAACAAGACATGTTGGCATTGATTTCGAGTCAATGGCTCAAATGACCTGGGAGCTATTGAAAAAAACGGGCGGTGTATGTGCCAAAAATGGTGTTTTCATTCAAATATTCATGAAAAATACAAATTCAACTTAAATCCTATAAAAACTGCTGTGTCTCATTCTACCAGTATAACAAGACATGTTGGCATTGACTTTGACTCGATGGCCAAATGACCTGGGAGCTATTGAAAAAATCGGGCGGTGTATTCGCCAAAAATGGTGATTTTTCATTCAAATATTCTTGAAAAATACAAATTCCACTAAAATCCAATAAAAACTGCTGTGTCTCATTCTACCAGTATAACAAGACATGTCGGCATTGATTTCGAGTCGATGGCTCAAATGACCTGGGAGCTATTGAAAAAATCAGGCGGTGTATGTGCCAAAAATGGTGATTTTTCATTAAAATATTCATGAAAAATACAAATTCAACTTAAATCCTATAAAAACTGCTGTGTCTCATTCTACCAGTATAACAAGACATGTCGGCATTGATTTCGAGTCGATGGCTCAAATGACCTGGAAGCTATTGAAAAAATCGGGCGGTGTATTCGCCAAAAATGGTGATTTTTCATTCAAATATTCATGAAAAATAGAAATTCGTATTAAATCCAATAAAAACTGCTGTGTCTCATTCTACCAGTATAACAAGACATGTTGGCATTGATTTTGAGTCGATGGCTCAAATGACCTGGGAGCTATTGAAAAAATCGGGCGGTGTATTCGCCAAAAATGGTGATTTTTCATTCAAATATTCATGAAAAATACAAATTCCACTAAAATCCAATAAAAACTGCTGTGTCTCATTCTACCAGTATAACAAGACATGTCGGCATTGATTTCGAGTCGATGGCTCAAATGACCTTGGAGCTATTGAAAAAATCGGGCGGTGTATTCGCCAAAAATGGTGATTTTTCATTAAAATATTCATGAAAAATACAAATTCGTATTGAATCCAATTAAACCGGTGTGTCTCATTCTACAAGTATAACAAGACATGTCGGCATTGATTTCGAGTCGATGGCTCAAATGACCTGGGAGCTATTGAAAAAATCGGGCGGTGTATTCGCCAGAAATGGTGATTTTTCATTAAAATATTCATGAAAAATACAAATTCGTATTAAATCCAATAAAAACTGCTGTGTCTCATTCTACAAGTATAACAAGACATGTCGGCATTGATTTCGAGTCGATGGCTCAAATGACCTGGGAGCTATTGAAAAAATCGGGCGGTGTAATCGCCAAAATTGGTGATTTTTCATTCAAATATTCATGAAAAATACAAATTCCACTAAAATCCAATAAAAACTGCTGTGTCTCATTCTACCAGTATAACAAGACATGTCGGCATTGATTTCGAGTCGATGGCTCAAATGACCCGGGAGCAATTGAAAAAATCGGGCGGTGTATTTGCCAAAAATGATGATTTTTCATTAAAATATTCATGAAAAATACAAATTCCACTAAAATATGAATAAAAACTGCTGTGTCTCATTCTACCAGTATAACAAGACATGTCGCCATTGATTTCGAGTCGATGGCTCAAATGACCTGGGAGCTATTGAAAAAATCGGGCGGTGTATTCGCCAAAAATGGTGATTTTTCATTCAAATATTCATGAAAAATACAAATTCAACTTAAATCCAATAAAAACTGCTGTGTCTCATTCTACCAGTTTAACAAGACATGTCGGCATTGATTTCGAGTCGATGGCTCAAATGACCTGGGAGCTATTGAAAAAATCGGGCGGTGTATTCGCCAAAATTGGTGATTTTTCATTCAAATATTCATGAAAAATACAAATTCCACTAAAATATGAATAAAAACTGCTGTGTCTCATTCTACCAGTATAACAAGACATGTCGCCATTGATTTCGAGTCGATGGCTCAAATGACCTTGGAGCTATTGAAAAAATCGGGCGGTGTATTCGCCAAAAATGGTGATTTTTCATTAAAATATTCATGAAAAATACAAATTCGTATTGAATCCAATTAAAACTGCTGTGTCTCATTCTACAAGTATAACAAGACATGTCGGCATTGATTTCGAGTCGATGGCTCAAATGACCTGGGAGCTATTGAAAAAATCGGGCGGTGTATTCGCCAGAAATGGTGATTTTTCATTAAAATATTCATGAAAAATACAAATTCGTATTAAATCCAATACAAACTGCTGTGTCTCATTCTACCAGTATAACAAGACATGTCGGCATTGATTTCGAGTCGATGGCTCAAATGACCTGGGAGCTATTGAGAAAATCGGGCGGTGTATTCGCCAAAATTGGTGATTTTTCATTCAAATATTCATGAAAAATACAAATTCCACTAAAATCCAATAAAAACTGCTGTGTCTCATTCTACCAGTATAACAAGACATGTCGGCATTGATTTCGAGTCGATGGCTCAAATGACCCGGGAGCTATTGAAAAAATCGGGCGGTGTATTTGCCAAAAATGATGATTTTTCATTAAAATATTCATGAAAAATACAAATTCCACTAAAATATGAATAAAAACTGCTGTGTCTCATTCTACCAGTATAACAAGACATGTCGCCATTGATTTCGAGTCGATGGCTCAAATGACCTGGGAGCTATTGAAAAAATCGGGCGGTGTATTCGCCAAAAATGGTGATTTTTCATTCAAATATTCATGAAAAATACAAATTCCACTAAAATCCAATAAAAACTGCTGTGTCTCATTCTACCAGTATAACAAGACATGTCGGCATTGATTCCGAGTCGATGGCTCAAATGACCTGGGAGCTATTGAAAAAATCGGGCGGTGTATTCGCCAAAAATGGTGATTTTTCATTAAAATATTCATGAAAAATACAAATTCAACTTAAATCCTATAAAAACTGCTGTGTCTCATTCTACCAGTATAACAAGACATGTCGGCATTGATTTCGAGTCGATGGCTCAAATGACCTGGGAGCTATTGAAAAAATCGGGCGGTGTATTCGCCAAAAATGGTGATTTTTCATTAAAATATTCATGAAAAATACAAATTCCACTAAAATCCAATAAAAACTGCTGTGTCTCATTCTACCAGTATAACAAGACATGTTGGCATTGATTTCGAGTCAATGGCTCAAATGACCTGGGAGCTATTGAAAAAATCGGGCGGTGTATGTGCCAAAAATGGTGTTTTCATTCAAATATTCATGAAAAATACAAATTCAACTTAAATCCTAAAAAAACTGCTGTGTCTCATTCTACCAGTATAACAAGACATGTTGGCATTGACTTTGAGTCGATGGCTCAAATGACCTGGGAGCTATTGAAAAAATCGGGCGGTGTATTCGCCAAAAATGGTGATTTTTCATTCAAATATTCTTGAAAAATACAAATTCCACTAAAATCCAATAAAAACTGCTGTGTCTCATTCTACCAGTATAACAAGACATGTCGGCATTGATTTCGAGTCGATGGCTCAAATGACCTGGGAGCTATTGAAAAAATCAGGCGGTGTATGTGCCAAAAATGGTGATTTTTCATTAAAATATTCATGAAAAATACAAATTCAACTTAAATCCTATAAAAACTGCTGTGTCTCATTCTACCAGTATAACAAGACATGTCGGCATTGATTTCGAGTCGATGGCTCAAATGACCTGGAAGCTATTGAAAAAATCGGGCGGTGTATTCGCCAAAAATGGTGATTTTTCATTCAAATATTCATGAAAAATACAAATTCCACTAAAATCCAATAAAAACTGCTGTGTCTCATTCTACCAGTATAACAAGACATGTCGGCATTGATTTCGAGTCGATGGCTCAAATGACCTGGGAGCTATTGAAAAAATCGGGCGGTGTATTCGCCAAAATTGGTGATTTTTCATTCAAATATTCATGAAAAATACAAATTCCACTAAAATCCAATAAAAACTGCTGTGTCTCATTCTACCAGTATAACAAGACATGTCGGCATTGATTTCGAGTCGATGGCTCAAATGACCCGGGAGCTATTGAAAAAATCGGGCGGTGTATTTGCCAAAAATGATGATTTTTCATTAAAATATTCATGAAAAATACAAATTCCACTAAAATATGAATAAAAACTGCTGTGTCTCATTCTACCAGTATAACAAGACATGTCGCCATTGATTTCGAGTCGATGGCTCAAATGACCTGGGAGCTATTGAAAAAATCGGGCGGTGTATTCGCCAAAAATGGTGATTTTTCATTCAAATATTCATGAAAAATACAAATTCAACTTAAATCCAATAAAAACTGCTGTGTCTCATTCTACCAGTATAACAAGACATGTCGCCATTGATTTCGAGTCGATGGCTCAAATGACCTGGGAGCTATTGAAAAAATCGGGCGGTGTATTCGCCAAAAATGGTGATTTTTCATTCAAATATTCATGAAAAATACAAATTCCACTAAAATATGAATAAAAACTGCTGTGTCTCATTCTACCAGTATAACAAGACATGTCGCCATTGATTTCGAGTCGATGGCTCAAATGACCTGGGAGCTATTGAAAAAATCGGGCGGTGTATTCGCCAAAAATGGTGATTTTTCATTAAAATATTCATGAAAAATACAAATTCGTATTGAATCCAATTAAAACTGCTGTGTCTCATTCTACAAGTATAACAAGACATGTCGGCATTGATTTCGTGTCGATGGCTCAAATGACCTGGGAGCTATTGAAAAAATCGGGCGGTGTATTCGCCAAAAATGGTGATTTTTCATTCAAATATTCATGAAAAATACAAATTCAACTTAAATCCTATAAAAACTGCTGTGTCTCATTCTACCAGTATAACAAGACATGTCGGCATTGATTTCGAGTCGATGGCTCAAATGACCTGGGAGCTATTGAAAAAATCGGGCGGTGTATTCGCCAGAAATGGTGATTTTTCATTAAAATATTCATGAAAAATACAAATTCGTATTAAATCCAATAAAAACTGCTGTGTCTCATTCTACAAGTATAACAAGACATGTCGGCATTGATTTCGAGTCGATGGCTCAAATGACCTGGGAGCTATTGAAAAAATCGGGCGGTGTATTCGCCAAAATTGGTGATTTTTCATTCAAATATTCATGAAAAATACAAATTCCACTAAAATCCAATAAAAACTGCTGTGTCTCATTCTACCAGTATAACAAGACATGTCGGCATTGATTTCGAGTCGATGGCTCAAATGACCCGGGAGCTATTGAAAAAATCGGGCGGTGTATTTGCCAAAAATGATGATTTTTCATTAAAATATTCATGAAAAATACAAATTCCACTAAAATATGAATAAAAACTGCTGTGTCTCATTCTACCAGTATAACAAGACATGTCGCCATTGACTTTGAGTCGATGGCTCAAATGACCTGGGAGCTATTGAAAAAATCGGGCGGTGTATTCGCCAAAAATGGTGATTTTTCATTCAAATATTCTTGAAAAATACAAATTCAAGTTAAATCCTATAAAAACTGCTGTGTCTCATTCTACCAGTATAACAAGACATGTCGGCATTGATTTCGTGTCGATGGCTCAAATGACCTGGGAGCTATTGAAAAAATCGGGCGGTGTATTCGCCAAAAATGGTGATTTTTCATTCAAATATTCATGAAAAATACAAATTCAACTTAAATCCTATAAAAACTGCTGTGTCTCATTCTACCAGTATAACAAGACATGTCGGCATTGATTTCGAGTCGATGGCTCAAATGACCTGGGAGCTATTGAAAAAATCGGGCGGTGTATTCGCCAAAAATGGTGATTTTTCATTCAAATATTCATGAAAAATACAAATTCCACTAAAATCCAATAAAAACTGCTGTGTCTCATTCTACCAGTATAACAAGACATGTCGGCATTGATTTCGAGTCGATGGCTCAAATGACCTGGGAGCTATTGAAAAAATCGGGCGGTGTATTCGCCAAAAATGGTGATTTTTCATTAAAATATTCATGAAAAATACAAATTCGTATTGAATCCAATTAAACCGGTGTGTCTCATTCTACAAGTATAACAAGACATGTCGGCATTGATTTCGAGTCGATGGCTCAAATGACCTGGGAGCTATTGAAAAAATCGGGCGGTGTATTCGCCAGAAATGGTGATTTTTCATTAAAATATTCATGAAAAATACAAATTCGTATTAAATCCAATAAAAACTGCTGTGTCTCATTCTACAAGTATAACAAGACATGTCGGCATTGATTTCGAGTCGATGGCTCAAATGACCTGGGAGCTATTGAAAAAATCGGGCGGTGTAATCGCCAAAATTGGTGATTTTTCATTCAAATATTCATGAAAAATACAAATTCCACTAAAATCCAATAAAAACTGCTGTGTCTCATTCTACCAGTATAACAAGACATGTCGGCATTGATTTCGAGTCGATGGCTCAAATGACCCGGGAGCAATTGAAAAAATCGGGCGGTGTATTTGCCAAAAATGATGATTTTTCATTAAAATATTCATGAAAAATACAAATTCCACTAAAATATGAATAAAAACTGCTGTGTCTCATTCTACCAGTATAACAAGACATGTCGCCATTGATTTCGAGTCGATGGCTCAAATGACCTGGGAGCTATTGAAAAAATCGGGCGGTGTATTCGCCAAAAATGGTGATTTTTCATTCAAATATTCATGAAAAATACAAATTCAACTTAAATCCAATAAAAACTGCTGTGTCTCATTCTACCAGTTTAACAAGACATGTCGCCATTGATTTCGAGTCGATGGCTCAAATGACCTGGGAGCTATTGAAAAAATCGGGCGGTGTATTCGCCAAAATTGGTGATTTTTCATTCAAATATTCATGAAAAATACAAATTCCACTAAAATATGAATAAAAACTGCTGTGTCTCATTCTACCAGTATAACAAGACATGTCGCCATTGATTTCGAGTCGATGGCTCAAATGACCTTGGAGCTATTGAAAAAATCGGGCGGTGTATTCGCCAAAAATGGTGATTTTTCATTAAAATATTCATGAAAAATACAAATTCGTATTGAATCCAATTAAAACTGCTGTGTCTCATTCTACAAGTATAACAAGACATGTCGGCATTGATTTCGAGTCGATGGCTCAAATGACCTGGGAGCTATTGAAAAAATCAGGCGGTGTATGTGCCAAAAATGGTGATTTTTCATTAAAATATTCATGAAAAATACAAATTCAACTTAAATCCTATAAAAACTGCTGTGTCTCATTCTACCAGTATAACAAGACATGTCGGCATTGATTTCGAGTCGATGGCTCAAATGACCTGGAAGCTATTGAAAAAATCGGGCGGTGTATTCGCCAAAAATGGTGATTTTTCATTCAAATATTCATGAAAAATACAAATTCCACTAAAATCCAATAAAAACTGCTGTGTCTCATTCTACCAGTATAACAAGACATGTCGGCATTGATTTCGAGTCGATGGCTCAAATGACCTGGGAGCTATTGAAAAAATCGGGCGGTGTATTCGCCAAAATTGGTGATTTTTCATTCAAATATTCATGAAAAATACAAATTCCACTAAAATCCAATAAAAACTGCTGTGTCTCATTCTACCAGTATAACAAGACATGTCGGCATTGATTTCGAGTCGATGGCTCAAATGACCCGGGAGCTATTGAAAAAATCGGGCGGTGTATTTGCCAAAAATGATGATTTTTCATTAAAATATTCATGAAAAATACAAATTCCACTAAAATATGAATAAAAACTGCTGTGTCTCATTCTACCAGTATAACAAGACATGTCGCCATTGATTTCGAGTCGATGGCTCAAATGACCTGGGAGCTATTGAAAAAATCGGGCGGTGTATTCGCCAAAAATGGTGATTTTTCATTCAAATATTCATGAAAAATACAAATTCAACTTAAATCCAATAAAAACTGCTGTGTCTCATTCTACCAGTATAACAAGACATGTCGCCATTGATTTCGAGTCGATGGCTCAAATGACCTGGGAGCTATTGAAAAAATCGGGCGGTGTATTCGCCAAAAATGGTGATTTTTCATTCAAATATTCATGAAAAATACAAATTCCACTAAAATATGAATAAAAACTGCTGTGTCTCATTCTACCAGTATAACAAGACATGTCGCCATTGATTTCGAGTCGATGGCTCAAATGACCTGGGAGCTATTGAAAAAATCGGGCGGTGTATTCGCCAAAAATGGTGATTTTTCATTAAAATATTCATGAAAAATACAAATTCGTATTGAATCCAATTAAAACTGCTGTGTCTCATTCTACAAGTATAACAAGACATGTCGGCATTGATTTCGTGTCGATGGCTCAAATGACCTGGGAGCTATTGAAAAAATCGGGCGGTGTATTCGCCAAAAATGGTGATTTTTCATTCAAATATTCATGAAAAATACAAATTCAACTTAAATCCTATAAAAACTGCTGTGTCTCATTCTACCAGTATAACAAGACATGTCGGCATTGATTTCGAGTCGATGGCTCAAATGACCTGGGAGCTATTGAAAAAATCGGGCGGTGTATTCGCCAGAAATGGTGATTTTTCATTAAAATATTCATGAAAAATACAAATTCGTATTAAATCCAATAAAAACTGCTGTGTCTCATTCTACAAGTATAACAAGACATGTCGGCATTGATTTCGAGTCGATGGCTCAAATGACCTGGGAGCTATTGAAAAAATCGGGCGGTGTATTCGCCAAAATTGGTGATTTTTCATTCAAATATTCATGAAAAATACAAATTCCACTAAAATCCAATAAAAACTGCTGTGTCTCATTCTACCAGTATAACAAGACATGTCGGCATTGATTTCGAGTCGATGGCTCAAATGACCCGGGAGCTATTGAAAAAATCGGGCGGTGTATTTGCCAAAAATGATGATTTTTCATTAAAATATTCATGAAAAATACAAATTCCACTAAAATATGAATAAAAACTGCTGTGTCTCATTCTACCAGTATAACAAGACATGTCGCCATTGACTTTGAGTCGATGGCTCAAATGACCTGGGAGCTATTGAAAAAATCGGGCGGTGTATTCGCCAAAAATGGTGATTTTTCATTCAAATATTCTTGAAAAATACAAATTCAAGTTAAATCCTATAAAAACTGCTGTGTCTCATTCTACCAGTATAACAAGACATGTCGGCATTGATTTCGTGTCGATGGCTCAAATGACCTGGGAGCTATTGAAAAAATCGGGCGGTGTATTCGCCAAAAATGGTGATTTTTCATTCAAATATTCATGAAAAATACAAATTCAACTTAAATCCTATAAAAACTGCTGTGTCTCATTCTACCAGTATAACAAGACATGTCGGCATTGATTTCGAGTCGATGGCTCAAATGACCTGGGAGCTATTGAAAAAATCGGGCGGTGTATTCGCCAAAAATGGTGATTTTTCATTCAAATATTCATGAAAAATACAAATTCCACTAAAATCCAATAAAAACTGCTGTGTCTCATTCTACCAGTATAACAAGACATGTCGGCATTGATTTCGAGTCGATGGCTCAAATGACCTGGGAGCTATTGAAAAAATCGGGCGGTGTATTCGCCAAAAATGGTGATTTTTCATTAAAATATTCATGAAAAATACAAATTCGTATTGAATCCAATTAAACCGGTGTGTCTCATTCTACAAGTATAACAAGACATGTCGGCATTGATTTCGAGTCGATGGCTCAAATGACCTGGGAGCTATTGAAAAAATCGGGCGGTGTATTCGCCAGAAATGGTGATTTTTCATTAAAATATTCATGAAAAATACAAATTCGTATTAAATCCAATAAAAACTGCTGTGTCTCATTCTACAAGTATAACAAGACATGTCGGCATTGATTTCGAGTCGATGGCTCAAATGACCTGGGAGCTATTGAAAAAATCGGGCGGTGTAATCGCCAAAATTGGTGATTTTTCATTCAAATATTCATGAAAAATACAAATTCCACTAAAATCCAATAAAAACTGCTGTGTCTCATTCTACCAGTATAACAAGACATGTCGGCATTGATTTCGAGTCGATGGCTCAAATGACCCGGGAGCAATTGAAAAAATCGGGCGGTGTATTTGCCAAAAATGATGATTTTTCATTAAAATATTCATGAAAAATACAAATTCCACTAAAATATGAATAAAAACTGCTGTGTCTCATTCTACCAGTATAACAAGACATGTCGCCATTGATTTCGAGTCGATGGCTCAAATGACCTGGGAGCTATTGAAAAAATCGGGCGGTGTATTCGCCAAAAATGGTGATTTTTCATTCAAATATTCATGAAAAATACAAATTCAACTTAAATCCAATAAAAACTGCTGTGTCTCATTCTACCAGTTTAACAAGACATGTCGCCATTGATTTCGAGTCGATGGCTCAAATGACCTGGGAGCTATTGAAAAAATCGGGCGGTGTATTCGCCAAAATTGGTGATTTTTCATTCAAATATTCATGAAAAATACAAATTCCACTAAAATATGAATAAAAACTGCTGTGTCTCATTCTACCAGTATAACAAGACATGTCGCCATTGATTTCGAGTCGATGGCTCAAATGACCTTGGAGCTATTGAAAAAATCGGGCGGTGTATTCGCCAAAAATGGTGATTTTTCATTAAAATATTCATGAAAAATACAAATTCGTATTGAATCCAATTAAAACTGCTGTGTCTCATTCTACAAGTATAACAAGACATGTCGGCATTGATTTCGAGTCGATGGCTCAAATGACCTGGGAGCTATTGAAAAAATCGGGCGGTGTATTCGCCAGAAATGGTGATTTTTCATTAAAATATTCATGAAAAATACAAATTCGTATTAAATCCAATACAAACTGCTGTGTCTCATTCTACCAGTATAACAAGACATGTCGGCATTGATTTCGAGTCGATGGCTCAAATGACCTGGGAGCTATTGAGAAAATCGGGCGGTGTATTCGCCAAAATTGGTGATTTTTCATTCAAATATTCATGAAAAATACAAATTCCACTAAAATCCAATAAAAACTGCTGTGTCTCATTCTACCAGTATAACAAGACATGTCGGCATTGATTTCGAGTCGATGGCTCAAATGACCCGGGAGCTATTGAAAAAATCGGGCGGTGTATTTGCCAAAAATGATGATTTTTCATTAAAATATTCATGAAAAATACAAATTCCACTAAAATATGAATAAAAACTGCTGTGTCTCATTCTACCAGTATAACAAGACATGTCGCCATTGATTTCGAGTCGATGGCTCAAATGACCTGGGAGCTATTGAAAAAATCGGGCGGTGTATTCGCCAAAAATGGTGATTTTTCATTCAAATATTCATGAAAAATACAAATTCCACTAAAATCCAATAAAAACTGCTGTGTCTCATTCTACCAGTATAACAAGACATGTCGGCATTGATTCCGAGTCGATGGCTCAAATGACCTGGGAGCTATTGAAAAAATCGGGCGGTGTATTCGCCAAAAATGGTGATTTTTCATTAAAATATTCATGAAAAATACAAATTCAACTTAAATCCTATAAAAACTGCTGTGTCTCATTCTACCAGTATAACAAGACATGTCGGCATTGATTTCGAGTCGATGGCTCAAATGACCTGGGAGCTATTGAAAAAATCGGGCGGTGTATTCGCCAAAAATGGTGATTTTTCATTAAAATATTCATGAAAAATACAAATTCCACTAAAATCCAATAAAAACTGCTGTGTCTCATTCTACCAGTATAACAAGACATGTTGGCATTGATTTCGAGTCAATGGCTCAAATGACCTGGGAGCTATTGAAAAAATCGGGCGGTGTATGTGCCAAAAATGGTGTTTTCATTCAAATATTCATGAAAAATACAAATTCAACTTAAATCCTAAAAAAACTGCTGTGTCTCATTCTACCAGTATAACAAGACATGTTGGCATTGACTTTGAGTCGATGGCTCAAATGACCTGGGAGCTATTGAAAAAATCGGGCGGTGTATTCGCCAAAAATGGTGATTTTTCATTCAAATATTCTTGAAAAATACAAATTCCACTAAAATCCAATAAAAACTGCTGTGTCTCATTCTACCAGTATAACAAGACATGTCGGCATTGATTTCGAGTCGATGGCTCAAATGACCTGGGAGCTATTGAAAAAATCAGGCGGTGTATGTGCCAAAAATGGTGATTTTTCATTAAAATATTCATGAAAAATACAAATTCAACTTAAATCCTATAAAAACTGCTGTGTCTCATTCTACCAGTATAACAAGACATGTCGGCATTGATTTCGAGTCGATGGCTCAAATGACCTGGAAGCTATTGAAAAAATCGGGCGGTGTATTCGCCAAAAATGGTGATTTTTCATTCAAATATTCATGAAAAATACAAATTCCACTAAAATCCAATAAAAACTGCTGTGTCTCATTCTACCAGTATAACAAGACATGTCGGCATTGATTTCGAGTCGATGGCTCAAATGACCTGGGAGCTATTGAAAAAATCGGGCGGTGTATTCGCCAAAATTGGTGATTTTTCATTCAAATATTCATGAAAAATACAAATTCCACTAAAATCCAATAAAAACTGCTGTGTCTCATTCTACCAGTATAACAAGACATGTCGGCATTGATTTCGAGTCGATGGCTCAAATGACCCGGGAGCTATTGAAAAAATCGGGCGGTGTATTTGCCAAAAATGATGATTTTTCATTAAAATATTCATGAAAAATACAAATTCCACTAAAATATGAATAAAAACTGCTGTGTCTCATTCTACCAGTATAACAAGACATGTCGCCATTGATTTCGAGTCGATGGCTCAAATGACCTGGGAGCTATTGAAAAAATCGGGCGGTGTATTCGCCAAAAATGGTGATTTTTCATTCAAATATTCATGAAAAATACAAATTCAACTTAAATCCAATAAAAACTGCTGTGTCTCATTCTACCAGTATAACAAGACATGTCGCCATTGATTTCGAGTCGATGGCTCAAATGACCTGGGAGCTATTGAAAAAATCGGGCGGTGTATTCGCCAAAAATGGTGATTTTTCATTCAAATATTCATGAAAAATACAAATTCCACTAAAATATGAATAAAAACTGCTGTGTCTCATTCTACCAGTATAACAAGACATGTCGCCATTGATTTCGAGTCGATGGCTCAAATGACCTGGGAGCTATTGAAAAAATCGGGCGGTGTATTCGCCAAAAATGGTGATTTTTCATTAAAATATTCATGAAAAATACAAATTCGTATTGAATCCAATTAAAACTGCTGTGTCTCATTCTACAAGTATAACAAGACATGTCGGCATTGATTTCGTGTCGATGGCTCAAATGACCTGGGAGCTATTGAAAAAATCGGGCGGTGTATTCGCCAAAAATGGTGATTTTTCATTCAAATATTCATGAAAAATACAAATTCAACTTAAATCCTATAAAAACTGCTGTGTCTCATTCTACCAGTATAACAAGACATGTCGGCATTGATTTCGAGTCGATGGCTCAAATGACCTGGGAGCTATTGAAAAAATCGGGCGGTGTATTCGCCAGAAATGGTGATTTTTCATTAAAATATTCATGAAAAATACAAATTCGTATTAAATCCAATAAAAACTGCTGTGTCTCATTCTACAAGTATAACAAGACATGTCGGCATTGATTTCGAGTCGATGGCTCAAATGACCTGGGAGCTATTGAAAAAATCGGGCGGTGTATTCGCCAAAATTGGTGATTTTTCATTCAAATATTCATGAAAAATACAAATTCCACTAAAATCCAATAAAAACTGCTGTGTCTCATTCTACCAGTATAACAAGACATGTCGGCATTGATTTCGAGTCGATGGCTCAAATGACCCGGGAGCTATTGAAAAAATCGGGCGGTGTATTTGCCAAAAATGATGATTTTTCATTAAAATATTCATGAAAAATACAAATTCCACTAAAATATGAATAAAAACTGCTGTGTCTCATTCTACCAGTATAACAAGACATGTCGCCATTGACTTTGAGTCGATGGCTCAAATGACCTGGGAGCTATTGAAAAAATCGGGCGGTGTATTCGCCAAAAATGGTGATTTTTCATTCAAATATTCTTGAAAAATACAAATTCAAGTTAAATCCTATAAAAACTGCTGTGTCTCATTCTACCAGTATAACAAGACATGTCGGCATTGATTTCGTGTCGATGGCTCAAATGACCTGGGAGCTATTGAAAAAATCGGGCGGTGTATTCGCCAAAAATGGTGATTTTTCATTCAAATATTCATGAAAAATACAAATTCAACTTAAATCCTATAAAAACTGCTGTGTCTCATTCTACCAGTATAACAAGACATGTCGGCATTGATTTCGAGTCGATGGCTCAAATGACCTGGGAGCTATTGAAAAAATCGGGCGGTGTATTCGCCAAAAATGGTGATTTTTCATTCAAATATTCATGAAAAATACAAATTCCACTAAAATCCAATAAAAACTGCTGTGTCTCATTCTACCAGTATAACAAGACATGTCGGCATTGATTTCGAGTCGATGGCTCAAATGACCTGGGAGCTATTGAAAAAATCGGGCGGTGTATTCGCCAAAAATGGTGATTTTTCATTAAAATATTCATGAAAAATACAAATTCCACTAAAATCCAATAAAAACTGCTGTGTCTCATTCTACCAGTATAACAAGACATGTCGGCATTGATTTCGAGTCGATGGCTCAAATGACCTGGGAGCTATTGAAAAAATCGGGCGGTGTATTCGCCAAAAATGGTGATTTTTCAGTAAAATATTCATGAAAAATACAAATTCCACTAAAATCCAATAAAAACTGCTGTGTCTCATTCTACCAGTATAACAAGACATGTCGGCATTGATTTCGAGTCGATGGCTCAAATGACCTGGGAGCTATTGAAAAAATCGGGCGGTGTATGTGCCAAAAATGGTGATTTTTCATTAAAATATTCATGAAAAATACAAATTCAACTTAAATCCTATAAAAACTGCTTTGTCTCATTCTACCAGTATAACAAGACATGTCGGCATTGATTTCGAGTCGATGGCTCAAATGACCTGGGAGCTATTGAAAAAATCGGGCGGTGTATTCGCCAAAAATGGTGATTTTTCATTCAAATATTCATGAAAAATACAAATTCCACTAAAATCCAATAAAAACTGCTGTGTCTCATTCTACCAGTATAACAAGACATGTCGCCATTGATTTCGAGTCGATGGCTCAAATGACCTGGGAGCTATTGAAAAAATCGGGCGGTGTATTCGCCAAAAATGGTGATTTTTCATTCAGATATTCATGAAAAATACAAATTCCACTAAAATCCAATAAAAACTGCTGTGTCTCATTCTACCAGTATAACAAGACATGTCGGCATTGATTTCGAGTCGATGGCTCAAATGACCTGGGAGCTATTGAAAAAATCGGGCGGTGTATTCGCCAAAAATGGTGATTTTTCAGTAAAATATTCATGAAAAATACAAATTCCACTAAAATCCAATAAAAACTGCTGTGTCTCATTCTACCAGTATAACAAGACATGTCGGCATTGATTTCGAGTCGATGGCTCAAATGACCTGGGAGCTATTGAAAAAATCGGGCGGTGTATGTGCCAAAAATGGTGATTTTTCATTAAAATATTCATGAAAAATACAAATTCAACTTAAATCCTATAAAAACTGCTGTGTCTCATTCTACCAGTATAACAAGACATGTCGGCATTGATTTCGAGTCGATGGCTCAAATGACCTGGGAGCTATTGAAAAAATCGGGCGGTGTATTCGCCAGAAATGGTGATTTTTCATTAAAATATTCATGAAAAATACAAATTCGTATTAAATCCAATAAAAACTGCTGTGTCTCATTCTACAAGTATAACAAGACATGTCGGCATTGATTTCGAGTCGATGGCTCAAATGACCTGGGAGCTATTGAAAAAATCGGGCGGTGTATTCGCCAAAATTGGTGATTTTTCATTCAAATATTCATGAAAAATACAAATTCAACTTAAATCCTATAAAAACTGCTGTGTCTCATTCTACCAGTATAACAAGACATGTCGGCATTGATTTCGAGTCGATGGCTCAAATGACCTGGGAGCTATTGAAAAAATCGGGCGGTGTATTCGCCAAAAATGGTGATTTTTCATTCAAATATTCATGAAAAATACAAATTCCACTAAAATCCAATAAAAACTGCTGTGTCTCATTCTACCAGTATAACAAGACATGTCGGCATTGATTTCGAGTCGATGGCTCAAATGACCTGGGAGCTATTGAAAAAATCGGGCGGTGTATTCGCCAAAAATGGTGATTTTTCATTAAAATATTCATGAAAAATACAAATTCCACTAAAATCCAATAAAAACTGCTGTGTCTCATTCTACCAGTATAACAAGACATGTCGGCATTGATTTCGAGTCGATGGCTCAAATGACCTGGGAGCTATTGAAAAAATCGGGCGGTGTATTCGCCAAAAATGGTGATTTTTCAGTAAAATATTCATGAAAAATACAAATTCCACTAAAATCCAATAAAAACTGCTGTGTCTCATTCTACCAGTATAACAAGACATGTCGGCATTGATTTCGAGTCGATGGCTCAAATGACCTGGGAGCTATTGAAAAAATCGGGCGGTGTATTCGCCAAAAATGGTGATTTTTCATTCAAATATTCATGAAAAATACAAATTCCACTAAAATCCAATAAAAACTGCTGTGTCTCATTCTACCAGTATAACAAGACATGTCGCCATTGATTTCGAGTCGATGGCTCAAATGACCTGGGAGCTATTGAAAAAATCGGGCGGTGTATTCGCCAAAAATGGTGATTTTTCATTCAGATATTCATGAAAAATACAAATTCCACTAAAATCCAATAAAAACTGCTGTGTCTCATTCTACCAGTATAACAAGACATGTCGGCATTGATTTCGAGTCGATGGCTCAAATGACCTGGGAGCTATTGAAAAAATCGGGCGGTGTATTCGCCAAAAATGGTGATTTTTCAGTAAAATATTCATGAAAAATACAAATTCCACTAAAATCCAATAAAAACTGCTGTGTCTCATTCTACCAGTATAACAAGACATGTCGGCATTGATTTCGAGTCGATGGCTCAAATGACCTGGGAGCTATTGAAAAAATCGGGCGGTGTATGTGCCAAAAATGGTGATTTTTCATTAAAATATTCATGAAAAATACAAATTCAACTTAAATCCTATAAAAACTGCTGTGTCTCATTCTACCAGTATAACAAGACATGTCGGCATTGATTTCGAGTCGATGGCTCAAATGACCTGGGAGCTATTGAAAAAATCGGGCGGTGTATTCGCCAGAAATGGTGATTTTTCATTAAAATATTCATGAAAAATACAAATTCGTATTAAATCCAATAAAAACTGCTGTGTCTCATTCTACAAGTATAACAAGACATGTCGGCATTGATTTCGAGTCGATGGCTCAAATGACCTGGGAGCTATTGAAAAAATCGGGCGGTGTATTCGCCAAAATTGGTGATTTTTCATTCAAATATTCATGAAAAATACAAATTCCACTAAAATCCAATAAAAACTGCTGTGTCTCATTCTACCAGTATAACAAGACATGTCGGCATTGATTTCGAGTCGATGGCTCAAATGACCCGGGAGCTATTGAAAAAATCGGGCGGTGTATTTGCCAAAAATGATGATTTTTCATTAAAATATTCATGAAAAATACAAATTCCACTAAAATATGAATAAAAACTGCTGTGTCTCATTCTACCAGTATAACAAGACATGTCGCCATTGATTTCGAGTCGATGGCTCAAATGACCTGGGAGCTATTGAAAAAATCGGGCGGTGTATTCGCCAAAAATGGTGATTTTTCATTCAAATATTCATGAAAAATACAAATTCAACTTAAATCCAATAAAAACTGCTGTGTCTCATTCTACCAGTTTAACAAGACATGTCGCCATTGATTTCGAGTCGATGGCTCAAATGACCTGGGAGCTATTGAAAAAATCGGGCGGTGTATTCGCCAAAAATGGTGATTTTTCATTCAAATATTCATGAAAAAATACAAATTCCACTAAAATATGAATAAAAACTGCTGTGTCTCATTCTACCAGTATAACAAGACATGTCGCCATTGATTTCGAGTCGATGGCTCAAATGACCTTGGAGCTATTGAAAAAATCGGGCGGTGTATTCGCCAAAAATGGTGATTTTTCATTAAAATATTCATGAAAAATACAAATTCGTATTGAATCATTAAAACTGCTGTGTCTCATTCTACAAGTATAACAAGACATGTCGGCATTGATTTCGAGTCGATGGCTCAAATGACCTGGGAGCTATTGAAAAAATCGGGCGGTGTATTCGCCAGAAATGGTGATTTTTCATTAAAATATTCATGAAAAATACAAATTCGTATTAAATCCAATACAAACTGCTGTGTCTCATTCTACCAGTATAACAAGACATGTCGGCATTGATTTCGAGTCGATGGCTCAAATGACCTGGGAGCTATTGAGAAAATCGGGCGGTGTATTCGCCAAAATTGGTGATTTTTCATTCAAATATTCATGAAAAATACAAATTCCACTAAAATCCAATAAAAACTGCTGTGTCTCATTCTACCAGTATAACAAGACATGTCGGCATTGATTTCGAGTCGATGGCTCAAATGACCCGGGAGCTATTGAAAAAATCGGGGCGGTGTATTTGCCAAAAATGATGATTTTTCATTAAAATATTCATGAAAAATACAAATTCCACTAAAATATGAATAAAAACTGCTGTGTCTCATTCTACCAGTATAACAAGACATGTCGCCATTGATTTCGAGTCGATGGCTCAAATGACCTGGGAGCTATTGAAAAAATCGGGCGGTGTATTCGCCAAAAATGGTGATTTTTCATTCAAATATTCATGAAAAATACAAATTCCACTAAAATCCAATAAAAACTGCTGTGTCTCATTCTACCAGTATAACAAGACATGTCGGCATTGATTCCGAGTCGATGGCTCAAATGACCTGGGAGCTATTGAAAAAATCGGGCGGTGTATTCGCCAAAAATGGTGATTTTTCATTAAAATATTCATGAAAAATACAAATTCAACTTAAATCCTATAAAAACTGCTGTGTCTCATTCTACCAGTATAACAAGACATGTCGGCATTGATTTCGAGTCGATGGCTCAAATGACCTGGGAGCTATTGAAAAAATCGGGCGGTGTATTCGCCAAAAATGGTGATTTTTCATTAAAATATTCATGAAAAATACAAATTCCACTAAAATATGAATAAAAACTGCTGTGTCTCATTCTACCAGTATAACAAGACATGTCGCCATTGATTTCGAGTCGATGGCTCAAATGACCTGGGAGCTATTGAAAAAATCGGGCGGTGTATTCGCCAAAAATGGTGATTTTTCATTCAAATATTCATGAAAAATACAAATTCAACTTAAATCCAATAAAAACTGCTGTGTCTCATTCTACCAGTATAACAAGACATGTCGCCATTGATTTCGAGTCGATGGCTCAAATGACCTGGGAGCTATTGAAAAAATGGGGCGGTGTATTCGCCAAAAATGGTGATTTTTCATTCAAATATTCATGAAAAATACAAATTCCACTAAAATATGAATAAAAACTGCTGTGTCTCATTCTACCAGTATAACAAGACATGTCGCCATTGATTTCGAGTCGATGGCTCAAATGACCTTGGAGCTATTGAAAAAATCGGGCGGTGTATTCGCCAAAAATGGTGATTTTTCATTAAAATATTCATGAAAAATACAAATTCGTATTGAATCCAATTAAAACTGCTGTGTCTCATTCTACAAGTATAACAAGACATGTCGGCATTGATTTCGAGTCGATGGCTCAAATGACCTGGGAGCTATTGAAAAAATCGGGCGGTGTATTCGCCAGAAATGGTGATTTTTCATTAAAATATTCATGAAAAATACAAATTCGTATTAAATCCAATAAAAACTGCTGTGTCTCATTCTACAAGTATAACAAGACATGTCGGCATTGATTTCGAGTCGATGGCTCAAATGACCTGGGAGCTATTGAAAAAATCGGGCGGTGTATTCGCCAAAATTGGTGATTTTTCATTCAAATATTCATGAAAAATACAAATTCCACTAAAATCCAATAAAAACTGCTGTGTCTCATTCTACCAGTATAACAAGACATGTCGGCATTGATTTCGAGTCGATGGCTCAAATGACCCGGGAGCTATTGAAAAAATCGGGCGGTGTATTTGCCAAAAATGATGATTTTTCATTAAAATATTCATGAAAAATACAAATTCCACTAAAATATGAATAAAAACTGCTGTGTCTCATTCTACCAGTATAACAAGACATGTCGCCATTGATTTCGAGTCGATGGCTCAAATGACCTGGGAGCTATTGAAAAAATCGGGCGGTGTATTCGCCAAAAATGGTGTTTTCATTCAAATATTCATGAAAAATACAAATTCAACTTAAATCCTATAAAAACTGCTGTGTCTCATTCTACCAGTATAACAAGACATGTTGGCATTGACTTTGAGTCGATGGCTCAAATGACCTGGGAGCTATTGAAAAAATCGGGCGGTGTATTCGCCAAAAATGGTGATTTTTCATTCAAATATTCTTGAAAAATACAAATTCAAGTTAAATCCTATAAAAACTGCTGTGTCTCATTCTACCAGTATAACAAGACATGTCGGCATTGATTTCGAGTCGATGGCTCAAATGACCTGGGAGCTATTGAAAAAATCGGGCGGTGTATTCGCCAAAAATGGTGATTTTTCATTCAAATATTCATGAAAAATACAAATTCAACTTAAATCCTATAAAAACTGCTGTGTCTCATTCTACCAGTATAACAAGACATGTCGGCATTGATTTCGAGTCGATGGCTCAAATGACCTGGGAGCTATTGAAAAAATCGGGCGGTGTATTCGCCAAAAATGGTGATTTTTCATTCAAATATTCATGAAAAATACAAATTCCACTAAAATCCAATAAAAACTGCTGTGTCTCATTCTACCAGTATAACAAGACATGTCGGCATTGATTTCGAGTCGATGGCTCAAATGACCTGGGAGCTATTGAAAAAATCGGGCGGTGTATTCGCCAAAAATGGTGATTTTTCATTAAAATATTCATGAAAAATACAAATTCCACTAAAATCCAATAAAAACTGCTGTGTCTCATTCTACCAGTATAACAAGACATGTTGGCATTGATTTCGAGTCAATGGCTCAAATGACCTGGGAGCTATTGAAAAAATCGGGCGGTGTATGTGCCAAAAATGGTGTTTTCATTCAAATATTCATGAAAAATACAAATTCAACTTAAATCCTAAAAAAACTGCTGTGTCTCATTCTACCAGTATAACAAGACATGTCGGCATTGATTTCGAGTCGATGGCTCAAATGACCTGGGAGCTATTGAAAAAATCGGGCGGTGTATTCGCCAAAATTGGTGATTTTTCATTCAAATATTCATGAAAAATACAAATTCCACTAAAATCCAATAAAAACTGCTGTGTCTCATTCTACCAGTATAACAAGACATGTCGGCATTGATTTCGAGTCGATGGCTCAAATGACCCGGGAGCTATTGAAAAAATCGGGCGGTGTATTTGCCAAAAATGATGATTTTTCATTAAAATATTCATGAAAAATACAAATTCCACTAAAATATGAATAAAAACTGCTGTGTCTCATTCTACCAGTATAACAAGACATGTCGCCATTGATTTCGAGTCGATGGCTCAAATGACCTGGGAGCTATTGAAAAAATCGGGCGGTGTATTCGCCAAAAATGGTGATTTTTCATTCAAATATTCATGAAAAATACAAATTCAACTTAAATCCAATAAAAACTGCTGTGTCTCATTCTACCAGTATAACAAGACATGTCGCCATTGATTTCGAGTCGATGGCTCAAATGACCTGGGAGCTATTGAAAAAATCGGGCGGTGTATTCGCCAAAAATGGTGATTTTTCATTCAAATATTCATGAAAAATACAAATTCCACTAAAATATGAATAAAAACTGCTGTGTCTCATTCTACCAGTATAACAAGACATGTCGCCATTGATTTCGAGTCGATGGCTCAAATGACCTTGGAGCTATTGAAAAAATCGGGCGGTGTATTCGCCAAAAATGGTGATTTTTCATTAAAATATTCATGAAAAATACAAATTCGTATTGAATCCAATTAAAACTGCTGTGTCTCATTCTACAAGTATAACAAGACATGTCGGCATTGATTTCGAGTCGATGGCTCAAATGACCTGGGAGCTATTGAAAAAATCGGGCGGTGTATTCGCCAGAAATGGTGATTTTTCATTAAAATATTCATGAAAAATACAAATTCGTATTAAATCCAATAAAAACTGCTGTGTCTCATTCTACAAGTATAACAAGACATGTCGGCATTGATTTCGAGTCGATGGCTCAAATGACCTGGGAGCTATTGAAAAAATCGGGCGGTGTATTCGCCAAAATTGGTGATTTTTCATTCAAATATTCATGAAAAATACAAATTCCACTAAAATCCAATAAAAACTGCTGTGTCTCATTCTACCAGTATAACAAGACATGTCGGCATTGATTTCGAGTCGATGGCTCAAATGACCCGGGAGCTATTGAAAAAATCGGGCGGTGTATTTGCCAAAAATGATGATTTTTCATTAAAATATTCATGAAAAATACAAATTCCACTAAAATATGAATAAAAACTGCTGTGTCTCATTCTACCAGTATAACAAGACATGTCGCCATTGATTTCGAGTCGATGGCTCAAATGACCTGGGAGCTATTGAAAAAATCGGGCGGTGTATTCGCCAAAAATGGTGTTTTCATTCAAATATTCATGAAAAATACAAATTCAACTTAAATCCTATAAAAACTGCTGTGTCTCATTCTACCAGTATAACAAGACATGTTGGCATTGACTTTGAGTCGATGGCTCAAATGACCTGGGAGCTATTGAAAAAATCGGGCGGTGTATTCGCCAAAAATGGTGATTTTTCATTCAAATATTCTTGAAAAATACAAATTCAAGTTAAATCCTATAAAAACTGCTGTGTCTCATTCTACCAGTATAACAAGACATGTCGGCATTGATTTCGAGTCGATGGCTCAAATGACCTGGGAGCTATTGAAAAAATCGGGCGGTGTATTCGCCAAAAATGGTGATTTTTCATTCAAATATTCATGAAAAATACAAATTCAACTTAAATCCTATAAAAACTGCTGTGTCTCATTCTACCAGTATAACAAGACATGTCGGCATTGATTTCGAGTCGATGGCTCAAATGACCTGGGAGCTATTGAAAAAATCGGGCGGTGTATTCGCCAAAAATGGTGATTTTTCATTCAAATATTCATGAAAAATACAAATTCCACTAAAATCCAATAAAAACTGCTGTGTCTCATTCTACCAGTATAACAAGACATGTCGGCATTGATTTCGAGTCGATGGCTCAAATGACCTGGGAGCTATTGAAAAAATCGGGCGGTGTATTCGCCAAAAATGGTGATTTTTCATTAAAATATTCATGAAAAATACAAATTCCACTAAAATCCAATAAAAACTGCTGTGTCTCATTCTACCAGTATAACAAGACATGTTGGCATTGATTTCGAGTCAATGGCTCAAATGACCTGGGAGCTATTGAAAAAATCGGGCGGTGTATTCGCCAAAAATGGTGATTTTTCATGCAAATATTCATGAAAAATACAAATTCCACTAAAATCCAATAAAAACTGCTGTGTCTCATTCTACCAGTATAACAAGACATGTCGGCATTGATTTCGAGTCGATGGCTCAAATGACCTGGGAGCTATTGAAAAAATCGGGCGGTGTATTCGCCAAAAATGGTGATTTTTCATTAAAATATTCATGAAAAATACAAATTCCACTAAAATCCAATAAAAACTGCTGTGTCTCATTCTACCAGTATAACAAGACATGTTGGCATTGATTTCGAGTCAATGGCTCAAATGACCTGGGAGCTATTGAAAAAATCGGGCGGTGTATGTGCCAAAAATGGTGTTTTCATTCAAATATTCATGAAAAATACAAATTCAACTTAAATCCTAAAAAAACTGCTGTGTCTCATTCTACCAGTATAACAAGACATGTTGGCATTGACTTTGAGTCGATGGCTCAAATGACCTGGGAGCTATTGAAAAAATCGGGCGGTGTATTCGCCAAAAATGGTGATTTTTCATTCAAATATTCTTGAAAAATACAAATTCCACTAAAATCCAATAAAAACTGCTGTGTCTCATTCTACCAGTATAACAAGACATGTCGGCATTGATTTCGAGTCGATGGCTCAAATGACCTTGGAGCTATTGAAAAAATCAGGCGGTGTATTCGCCAAAAATGGTGATTTTTCATTAAAATATTCATGAAAAATACAAATTCGTATTGAATCCAATTAAAACTGCTGTGTCTCATTCTACAAGTATAACAAGACATGTCGGCATTGATTTCGAGTCGATGGCTCAAATGACCTGGGAGCTATTGAAAAAATCGGGCGGTGTATTCGCCAGAAATGGTGATTTTTCATTAAAATATTCATGAAAAATACAAATTCGTATTAAATCCAATAAAAACTGCTGTGTCTCATTCTACAAGTATAACAAGACATGTCGGCATTGATTTCGAGTCGATGGCTCAAATGACCTGGGAGCTATTGAAAAAATCGGGCGGTGTATTCGCCAAAATTGGTGATTTTTCATTCAAATATTCATGAAAAATACAAATTCCACTAAAATCCAATAAAAACTGCTGTGTCTCATTCTACCAGTATAACAAGACATGTCGGCATTGATTTCGAGTCGATGGCTCAAATGACCCGGGAGCTATTGAAAAAATCGGGCGGTGTATTTGCCAAAAATGATGATTTTTCATTAAAATATTCATGAAAAATACAAATTCCACTAAAATATGAATAAAAACTGCTGTGTCTCATTCTACCAGTATAACAAGACATGTCGGCATTGATTTCGAGTCGATGGCTCAAATGACCTGGGAGCTATTGAAAAAATCGGGCGGTGTATTCGCCAGAAATGGTGATTTTTCATTAAAATATTCATGAAAAATACAAATTCGTATTAAATCCAATAAAAACTGCTGTGTCTCATTCTACAAGTATAACAAGACATGTCGGCATTGATTTCGAGTCGATGGCTCAAATGACCTGGGAGCTATTGAAAAAATCGGGCGGTGTATTCGCCAAAATTGGTGATTTTTCATTCAAATATTCATGAAAAATACAAATTCCACTAAAATCCAATAAAAACTGCTGTGTCTCATTCTACCAGTATAACAAGACATGTCGGCATTGATTTCGAGTCGATGGCTCAAATGACCCGGGAACTATTGAAAAAATCGGGCGGTGTATTTGCCAAAAATGATGATTTTTCATTAAAATATTCATGAAAAATACAAATTCCACTAAAATATGAATAAAAACTGCTGTGTCTCATTCTACCAGTATAACAAGACATGTCGCCATTGATTTCGAGTCGATGGCTCAAATGACCTGGGAGCTATTGAAAAAATCGGGCGGTGTATTCGCCAAAAATGGTGTTTTCATTCAAATATTCATGAAAAATACAAATTCAACTTAAATCCTATAAAAACTGCTGTGTCTCATTCTACCAGTATAACAAGACATGTTGGCATTGACTTTGAGTCGATGGCTCAAATGACCTGGGAGCTATTGAAAAAATCGGGCGGTGTATTCGCCAAAAATGGTGATTTTTCATTCAAATATTCTTGAAAAATACAAATTCAAGTTAAATCCTATAAAAACTGCTGTGTCTCATTCTACCAGTATAACAAGACATGTCGGCATTGATTTCGAGTCGATGGCTCAAATGACCTGGGAGCTATTGAAAAAATCGGGCGGTGTATTCGCCAAAAATGGTGATTTTTCATTCAAATATTCATGAAAAATACAAATTCAACTTAAATCCTATAAAAACTGCTGTGTCTCATTCTACCAGTATAACAAGACATGTCGGCATTGATTTCGAGTCGATGGCTCAAATGACCTGGGAGCTATTGAAAAAATCGGGCGGTGTATTCGCCAAAAATGGTGATTTTTCATTCAAATATTCATGAAAAATACAAATTCCACTAAAATCCAATAAAAACTGCTGTGTCTCATTCTACCAGTATAACAAGACATGTCGGCATTGATTTCGAGTCGATGGCTCAAATGACCCGGGAGCTATTGAAAAAATCGGGCGGTGTATTTGCCAAAAATGATGATTTTTCATTAAAATATTCATGAAAAATACAAATTCCACTAAAATATGAATAAAAACTGCTGTGTCTCATTCTACCAGTATAACAAGACATGTCGCCATTGATTTCGAGTCGATGGCTCAAATGACCTGGGAGCTATTGAAAAAATCGGGCGGTGTATTCGCCAAAAATGGTGTTTTCATTCAAATATTCATGAAAAATACAAATTCAACTTAAATCCTATAAAAACTGCTGTGTCTCATTCTACCAGTATAACAAGACATGTTGGCATTGACTTTGAGTCGATGGCTCAAATGACCTGGGAGCTATTGAAAAAATCGGGCGGTGTATTCGCCAAAAATGGTGATTTTTCATTCAAATATTCTTGAAAAATACAAATTCAAGTTAAATCCTATAAAAACTGCTGTGTCTCATTCTACCAGTATAACAAGACATGTCGGCATTGATTTCGAGTCGATGGCTCAAATGACCTGGGAGCTATTGAAAAAATCGGGCGGTGTATTCGCCAAAAATGGTGATTTTTCATTCAAATATTCATGAAAAATACAAATTCAACTTAAATCCTATAAAAACTGCTGTGTCTCATTCTACCAGTATAACAAGACATGTCGGCATTGATTTCGAGTCGATGGCTCAAATGACCTGGGAGCTATTGAAAAAATCGGGCGGTGTATTCGCCAAAAATGGTGATTTTTCATTCAAATATTCATGAAAAATACAAATTCCACTAAAATCCAATAAAAACTGCTGTGTCTCATTCTACCAGTATAACAAGACATGTCGGCATTGATTTCGAGTCGATGGCTCAAATGACCTGGGAGCTATTGAAAAAATCGGGCGGTGTATTCGCCAAAAATGGTGATTTTTCATTAAAATATTCATGAAAAATACAAATTCCACTAAAATCCAATAAAAACTGCTGGGTCTCATTCTACCAGTATAACAAGACATGTTGGCATTGATTTCGAGTCAATGGCTCAAATGACCTGGGAGCTATTGAAAAAATCGGGCGGTGTATGTGCCAAAAATGGTGTTTTCATTCAAATATTCATGAAAAATACAAATTCAACTTAAATCCTAAAAAAACTGCTGTGTCTCATTCTACCAGTATAACAAGACATGTTGGCATTGACTTTGAGTCGATGGCTCAAATGACCTGGGAGCTATTGAAAAAATCGGGCGGTGTATTCGCCAAAAATGGTGATTTTTCATTCAAATATTCTTGAAAAATACAAATTCCACTAAAATCCAATAAAAACTGCTGTGTCTCATTCTACCAGTATAACAAGACATGTCGGCATTGATTTCGAGTCGATGGCTCAAATGACCTGGGAGCTATTGAAAAAATCAGGCGGTGTATTCGCCAAAAATGGTGATTTTTCATTAAAATATTCATGAAAAATACAAATTCAACTTAAATCCTATAAAAACTGCTGTGTCTCATTCTACCAGTATAACAAGACATGTCGGCATTGATTTCGAGTCGATGGCTCAAATGACCTGGAAGCTATTGAAAAAATCGGGCGGTGTATTCGCCAAAAATGGTGATTTTTCATTCAAATATTCATGAAAAATAGAAATTCCACTAAAATCCAATAAAAACTGCTGTGTCTCATTCTACCAGTATAACAAGACATGTCGGCATTGATTTCGAGTCGATGGCTCAAATGACCTGGGAGCTATTGAAAAAATCGGGCGGTGTATTCGCCAAAATTGGTGATTTTTCATTCAAATATTCATGAAAAATACAAATTCCACTAAAATCCAATAAAAACTGCTGTGTCTCATTCTACCAGTATAACAAGACATGTCGGCATTGATTTCGAGTCGATGGCTCAAATGACCCGGGAGCTATTGAAAAAATCGGGCGGTGTATTTGCCAAAAATGATGATTTTTCATTAAAATATTCATGAAAAATACAAATTCCACTAAAATATGAATAAAAACTGCTGTGTCTCATTCTACCAGTATAACAAGACATGTCGCCATTGATTTCGAGTCGATGGCTCAAATGACCTGGGAGCTATTGAAAAAATCGGGCGGTGTATTCGCCAAAAATGGTGATTTTTCATTCAAATATTCATGAAAAATACAAATTCAACTTAAATCCAATAAAAACTGCTGTGTCTCATTCTACCAGTATAACAAGACATGTCGCCATTGATTTCGAGTCGATGGCTCAAATGACCTGGGAGCTATTGAAAAAATCGGGCGGTGTATTCGCCAAAAATGGTGATTTTTCATTCAAATATTCATGAAAAATACAAATTCCACTAAAATATGAATAAAAACTGCTGTGTCTCATTCTACCAGTATAACAAGACATGTCGCCATTGATTTCGAGTCGATGGCTCAAATGACCTTGGAGCTATTGAAAAAATCGGGCGGTGTATTCGCCAAAAATGGTGATTTTTCATTAAAATATTCATGAAAAATACAAATTCGTATTGAATCCAATTAAAACTGCTGTGTCTCATTCTACAAGTATAACAAGACATGTCGGCATTGATTTCGAGTCGATGGCTCAAATGACCTGGGAGCTATTGAAAAAATCGGGCGGTGTATTCGCCAGAAATGGTGATTTTTCATTAAAATATTCATGAAAAATACAAATTCATATTAAATCCAATAAAAACTGCTGTGTCTCATTCTACAAGTATAACAAGACATGTCGGCATTGATTTCGAGTCGATGGCTCAAATGACCTGGGAGCTATTGAAAAAATCGGGCGGTGTATTCGCCAAAATTGGTGATTTTTCATTCAAATATTCATGAAAAATACAAATTCCACTAAAATCCAATAAAAACTGCTGTGTCTCATTCTACCAGTATAACAAGACATGTCGGCATTGATTTCGAGTCGATGGCTCAAATGACCCGGGAGCTATTGAAAAAATCGGGCGGTGTATTTGCCAAAAATGATGATTTTTCATTAAAATATTCATGAAAAATACAAATTCCACTAAAATATGAATAAAAACTGCTGTGTCTCATTCTACCAGTATAACAAGACATGTCGCCATTGATTTCGAGTCGATGGCTCAAATGACCTGGGAGCTATTGAAAAAATCGGGCGGTGTATTCGCCAAAAATGGTGTTTTCATTCAAATATTCATGAAAAATACAAATTCAACTTAAATCCTATAAAAACTGCTGTGTCTCATTCTACCAGTATAACAAGACATGTTGGCATTGACTTTGAGTCGATGGCTCAAATGACCTGGGAGCTATTGAAAAAATCGGGCGGTGTATTCGCCAAAAATGATGATTTTTCATTCAAATATTCTTGAAAAATACAAATTCAAGTTAAATCCTATAAAAACTGCTGTGTCTCATTCTACCAGTATAACAAGACATGTCGGCATTGATTTCGAGTCGATGGCTCAAATGACCTGGGAGCTATTGAAAAAATCGGGCGGTGTATTCGCCAAAAATGGTGATTTTTCATTCAAATATTCATGAAAAATACAAATTCAACTTAAATCCTATAAAAACTGCTGTGTCTCATTCTACCAGTATAACAAGACATGTCGGCATTGATTTCGAGTCGATGGCTCAAATGACCTGGGAGCTATTGAAAAAATCGGGCGGTGTATTCGCCAAAAATGGTGATTTTTCATTCAAATATTCATGAAAAATACAAATTCCACTAAAATCCAATAAAAACTGCTGTGTCTCATTCTACCAGTATAACAAGACATGTCGGCATTGATTTCGAGTCGATGGCTCAAATGACCTGGGAGCTATTGAAAAAATCGGGCGGTGTATTCGCCAAAAATGGTGATTTTTCATTAAAATATTCATGAAAAATACAAATTCCACTAAAATCCAATAAAAACTGCTGTGTCTCATTCTACCAGTATAACAAGACATGTTGGCATTGATTTCGAGTCAATGGCTCAAATGACCTGGGAGCTATTGAAAAAATCGGGCGGTGTATTCGCCAAAAATGGTGATTTTTCATGCAAATATTCATGAAAAATACAAATTCCACTAAAATCCAATAAAAACTGCTGTGTCTCATTCTACCAGTATAACAAGACATGTCGGCATTGATTTCGAGTCGATGGCTCAAATGACCTGGGAGCTATTGAAAAAATCGGGCGGTGTATTCGCCAAAAATGGTGATTTTTCATTAAAATATTCATGAAAAATACAAATTCCACTAAAATCCAATAAAAACTGCTGTGTCTCATTCTACCAGTATAACAAGACATGTTGGCATTGATTTCGAGTCAATGGCTCAAATGACCTGGGAGCTATTGAAAAAATCGGGCGGTGTATGTGCCAAAAATGGTGTTTTCATTCAAATATTCATGAAAAATACAAATTCAACTTAAATCCTAAAAAAACTGCTGTGTCTCATTCTACCAGTATAACAAGACATGTTGGCATTGACTTTGAGTCGATGGCTCAAATGACCTGGGAGCTATTGAAAAAATCGGGCGGTGTATTCGCCAAAAATGGTGATTTTTCATTCAAATATTCTTGAAAAATACAAATTCCACTAAAATCCAATAAAAACTGCTGTGTCTCATTCTACCAGTATAACAAGACATGTCGGCATTGATTTCGAGTCGATGGCTCAAATGACCTTGGAGCTATTGAAAAAATCAGGCGGTGTATTCGCCAAAAATGGTGATTTTTCATTAAAATATTCATGAAAAATACAAATTCGTATTGAATCCAATTAAAACTGCTGTGTCTCATTCTACAAGTATAACAAGACATGTCGGCATTGATTTCGAGTCGATGGCTCAAATGACCTGGGAGCTATTGAAAAAATCGGGCGGTGTATTCGCCAGAAATGGTGATTTTTCATTAAAATATTCATGAAAAATACAAATTCGTATTAAATCCAATAAAAACTGCTGTGTCTCATTCTACAAGTATAACAAGACATGTCGGCATTGATTTCGAGTCGATGGCTCAAATGACCTGGGAGCTATTGAAAAAATCGGGCGGTGTATTCGCCAAAATTGGTGATTTTTCATTCAAATATTCATGAAAAATACAAATTCCACTAAAATCCAATAAAAACTGCTGTGTCTCATTCTACCAGTATAACAAGACATGTCGGCATTGATTTCGAGTCGATGGCTCAAATGACCCGGGAGCTATTGAAAAAATCGGGCGGTGTATTTGCCAAAAATGATGATTTTTCATTAAAATATTCATGAAAAATACAAATTCCACTAAAATATGAATAAAAACTGCTGTGTCTCATTCTACCAGTATAACAAGACATGTCGGCATTGATTTCGAGTCGATGGCTCAAATGACCTGGGAGCTATTGAAAAAATCGGGCGGTGTATTCGCCAGAAATGGTGATTTTTCATTAAAATATTCATGAAAAATACAAATTCGTATTAAATCCAATAAAAACTGCTGTGTCTCATTCTACAAGTATAACAAGACATGTCGGCATTGATTTCGAGTCGATGGCTCAAATGACCTGGGAGCTATTGAAAAAATCGGGCGGTGTATTCGCCAAAATTGGTGATTTTTCATTCAAATATTCATGAAAAATACAAATTCCACTAAAATCCAATAAAAACTGCTGTGTCTCATTCTACCAGTATAACAAGACATGTCGGCATTGATTTCGAGTCGATGGCTCAAATGACCCGGGAACTATTGAAAAAATCGGGCGGTGTATTTGCCAAAAATGATGATTTTTCATTAAAATATTCATGAAAAATACAAATTCCACTAAAATATGAATAAAAACTGCTGTGTCTCATTCTACCAGTATAACAAGACATGTCGCCATTGATTTCGAGTCGATGGCTCAAATGACCTGGGAGCTATTGAAAAAATCGGGCGGTGTATTCGCCAAAAATGGTGTTTTCATTCAAATATTCATGAAAAATACAAATTCAACTTAAATCCTATAAAAACTGCTGTGTCTCATTCTACCAGTATAACAAGACATGTTGGCATTGACTTTGAGTCGATGGCTCAAATGACCTGGGAGCTATTGAAAAAATCGGGCGGTGTATTCGCCAAAAATGGTGATTTTTCATTCAAATATTCTTGAAAAATACAAATTCAAGTTAAATCCTATAAAAACTGCTGTGTCTCATTCTACCAGTATAACAAGACATGTCGGAATTGATTTCGAGTCGATGGCTCAAATGACCTGGGAGCTATTGAAAAAATCGGGCGGTGTATTCGCCAAAAATGGTGATTTTTCATTCAAATATTCATGAAAAATACAAATTCAACTTAAATCCTATAAAAACTGCTGTGTCTCATTCTACCAGTATAACAAGACATGTCGGCATTGATTTCGAGTCGATGGCTCAAATGACCTGGGAGCTATTGAAAAAATCGGGCGGTGTATTCGCCAAAAATGGTGATTTTTCATTCAAATATTCATGAAAAATACAAATTCCACTAAAATCCAATAAAAACTGCTGTGTCTCATTCTACCAGTATAACAAGACATGTCGGCATTGATTTCGAGTCGATGGCTCAAATGACCTGGGAGCTATTGAAAAAATCGGGCGGTGTATTCGCCAAAAATGGTGATTTTTCATTAAAATATTCATGAAAAATACAAATTCCACTAAAATCCAATAAAAACTGCTGTGTCTCATTCTACCAGTATAACAAGACATGTTGGCATTGATTTCGAGTCAATGGCTCAAATGACCTGGGAGCTATTGAAAAAATCGGGCGGTGTATTCGCCAAAAATGGTGATTTTTCATTCAAATATTCATGAAAAATACAAATTCCACTAAAATCCAATAAAAACTGCTGTGTCTCATTCTACCAGTATAACAAGACATGTCGGCATTGATTTCGAGTCGATGGCTCAAATGACCTGGGAGCTATTGAAAAAATCGGGCGGTGTATTCGCCAAAAATGGTGATTTTTCATTAAAATATTCATGAAAAATACAAATTCCACTAAAATCCAATAAAAACTGCTGTGTCTCATTCTACCAGTATAACAAGACATGTTGGCATTGATTTCGAGTCAATGGCTCAAATGACCTGGGAGCTATTGAAAAAATCGGGCGGTGTATGTGCCAAAAATGGTGTTTTCATTCAAATATTCATGAAAAATACAAATTCAACTTAAATCCTAAAAAAACTGCTGTGTCTCATTCTACCAGTATAACAAGACATGTTGGCATTGACTTTGAGTCGATGGCTCAAATGACCTGGGAGCTATTGAAAAAATCGGGCGGTGTATTCGCCAAAAATGGTGATTTTTCATTCAAATATTCTTGAAAAATACAAATTCCACTAAAATCCAATAAAAACTGCTGTGTCTCATTCTACCAGTATAACAAGACATGTCGGCATTGATTTCGAGTCGATGGCTCAAATGACCTGGGAGCTATTGAAAAAATCAGGCGGTGTATTCGCCAAAAATGGTGATTTTTCATTAAAATATTCATGAAAAATACAAATTCAACTTAAATCCTATAAAAACTGCTGTGTCTCATTCTACCAGTATAACAAGACATGTCGGCATTGATTTCGAGTCGATGGCTCAAATGACCTGGAAGCTATTGAAAAAATCGGGCGGTGTATTCGCCAAAAATGGTGATTTTTCATTCAAATATTCATGAAAAATAGAAATTCCACTAAAATCCAATAAAAACTGCTGTGTCTCATTCTACCAGTATAACAAGACATGTCGGCATTGATTTCGAGTCGATGGCTCAAATGACCTGGGAGCTATTGAAAAAATCGGGCGGTGTATTCGCCAAAATTGGTGATTTTTCATTCAAATATTCATGAAAAATACAAATTCCACTAAAATCCAATAAAAACTGCTGTGTCTCATTCTACCAGTATAACAAGACATGTCGGCATTGATTTCGAGTCGATGGCTCAAATGACCCGGGAGCTATTGAAAAAATCGGGCGGTGTATTTGCCAAAAATGATGATTTTTCATTAAAATATTCATGAAAAATACAAATTCCACTAAAATATGAATAAAAACTGCTGTGTCTCATTCTACCAGTATAACAAGACATGTCGCCATTGATTTCGAGTCGATGGCTCAAATGACCTGGGAGCTATTGAAAAAATCGGGCGGTGTATTCGCCAAAAATGGTGATTTTTCATTCAAATATTCATGAAAAATACAAATTCAACTTAAATCCAATAAAAACTGCTGTGTCTCATTCTACCAGTATAACAAGACATGTCGCCATTGATTTCGAGTCGATGGCTCAAATGACCTGGGAGCTATTGAAAAAATCGGGCGGTGTATTCGCCAAAAATGGTGATTTTTCATTCAAATATTCATGAAAAATACAAATTCCACTAAAATATGAATAAAAACTGCTGTGTCTCATTCTACCAGTATAACAAGACATGTCGCCATTGATTTCGAGTCGATGGCTCAAATGACCTTGGAGCTATTGAAAAAATCGGGCGGTGTATTCGCCAAAAATGGTGATTTTTCATTAAAATATTCATGAAAAATACAAATTCGTATTGAATCCAATTAAAACTGCTGTGTCTCATTCTACAAGTATAACAAGACATGTCGGCATTGATTTCGAGTCGATGGCTCAAATGACCTGGGAGCTATTGAAAAAATCGGGCGGTGTATTCGCCAGAAATGGTGATTTTTCATTAAAATATTCATGAAAAATACAAATTCGTATTAAATCCAATAAAAACTGCTGTGTCTCATTCTACAAGTATAACAAGACATGTCGGCATTGATTTCGAGTCGATGGCTCAAATGACCTGGGAGCTATTGAAAAAATCGGGCGGTGTATTCGCCAAAATTGGTGATTTTTCATTCAAATATTCATGAAAAATACAAATTCCACTAAAATCCAATAAAAACTGCTGTGTCTCATTCTACCAGTATAACAAGACATGTCGGCATTGATTTCGAGTCGATGGCTCAAATGACCCGGGAGCTATTGAAAAAATCGGGCGGTGTATTTGCCAAAAATGATGATTTTTCATTAAAATATTCATGAAAAATACAAATTCCACTAAAATATGAATAAAAACTGCTGTGTCTCATTCTACCAGTATAACAAGACATGTCGCCATTGATTTCGAGTCGATGGCTCAAATGACCTGGGAGCTATTGAAAAAATCGGGCGGTGTATTCGCCAAAAATGGTGTTTTCATTCAAATATTCATGAAAAATACAAATTCAACTTAAATCCTATAAAAACTGCTGTGTCTCATTCTACCAGTATAACAAGACATGTTGGCATTGACTTTGAGTCGATGGTTCAAATGACCTGGGAGCTATTGAAAAAATCGGGCGGTGTATTCGCCAAAAATGGTGATTTTTCATTCAAATATTCTTGAAAAATACAAATTCAAGTTAAATCCTATAAAAACTGCTGTGTCTCATTCTACCAGTATAACAAGACATGTCGGCATTGATTTCGAGTCGATGGCTCAAATGACCTGGGAGCTATTGAAAAAATCGGGCGGTGTATTCGCCAAAAATGGTGATTTTTCATTCAAATATTCATGAAAAATACAAATTCAACTTAAATCCTATAAAAACTGCTGTGTCTCATTCTACCAGTATAACAAGACATGTCGGCATTGATTTCGAGTCGATGGCTCAAATGACCTGGGAGCTATTGAAAAAATCGGGCGGTGTATTCGCCAAAAATGGTGATTTTTCATTCAAATATTCATGAAAAATACAAATGCCACTAAAATCCAATAAAAACTGCTGTGTCTCATTCTACCAGTATAACAAGACATGTCGGCATTGATTTCGAGTCGATGGCTCAAATGACCTGGGAGCTATTGAAAAAATCGGGCGGTGTATTCGCCAAAAATGGTGATTTTTCATTAAAATATTCATGAAAAATACAAATTCGTATTAAATCAAATAAAAACTGCTGTGTCTCATTCTACCAGTATAACAAGACATGTTGGCATTGATTTTGAGTCGATGGCTCAAATGACCTGGGAGCTATTGAAAAAATCGGGCGGTGTATGTGCCAAAAATGGTGATTTTTCATTAAAATATTCATGAAAAATACAAATTCAAGTTAAATCCTATAAAAACTGCTGTGTCTCATTCTACCAGTATAACAAGACATGTCGGCATTGATTTCGAGTCGATGGCTCAAATGACCTGGGAGCTATTGAAAAAATCGGGCGGTGTATTCGCCAAAAATGGTGATTTTTCATTCAAATATTCATGAAAAATACAAATTCAACTTAAATCCTATAAAAACTGCTGTGTCTCATTCTACCAGTATAACAAGACATGTCGGCATTGATTTCGAGTCGATGGCTCAAATGACCTGGGAGCTATTGAAAAAATCGGGCGGTGTATTCGCCAAAAATGGTGATTTTTCATTCAAATATTCATGAAAAATACAAATTCCACTAAAATCCAATAAAAACTGCTGTGTCTCATTCTACCAGTATAACAAGACATGTCGGCATTGATTTCGAGTCGATGGCTCAAATGACCTGGGAGCTATTGAAAAAATCGGGCGGTGTATTCGCCAAAAATGGTGATTTTTCATTAAAATATTCATGAAAAATACAAATTCCACTAAAATCCAATAAAAACTGCTGTGTCTCATTCTACCAGTATAACAAGACATGTTGGCATTGATTTCGAGTCAATGGCTCAAATGACCTGGGAGCTATTGAAAAAATCGGGCGGTGTATGTGCCAAAAATGGTGTTTTCATTCAAATATTCATGAAAAATACAAATTCAACTTAAATCCTAAAAAAACTGCTGTGTCTCATTCTACCAGTATAACAAGACATGTTGGCATTGACTTTGAGTCGATGGCTCAAATGACCTGGGAGCTATTGAAAAAATCGGGCGGTGTATTCGCCAAAAATGGTGATTTTTCATTCAAATATTCTTGAAAAATACAAATTCCACTAAAATCCAATAAAAACTGCTGTGTCTCATTCTACCAGTATAACAAGACATGTCGGCATTGATTTCGAGTCGATGGCTCAAATGACCTGGAAGCTATTGAAAAAATCGGGCGGTGTATTCGCCAAAAATGGTGATTTTTCATTCAAATATTCATGAAAAATAGAAATTCCACTAAAATCCAATAAAAACTGCTGTGTCTCATTCTACCAGTATAACAAGACATGTCGGCATTGATTTCGAGTCGATGGCTCAAATGACCTGGGAGCTATTGAAAAAATCGGGCGGTGTATTCGCCAAAATTGGTGATTTTTCATTCAAATATTCATGAAAAATACAAATTCCACTAAAATCCAATAAAAACTGCTGTGTCTCATTCTACCAGTATAACAAGACATGTCGGCATTGATTTCGAGTCGATGGCTCAAATGACCCGGGAGCTATTGAAAAAATCGGGCGGTGTATTTGCCAAAAATGATGATTTTTCATTAAAATATTCATGAAAAATACAAATTCCACTAAAATATGAATAAAAACTGCTGTGTCTCATTCTACCAGTATAACAAGACATGTCGCCATTGATTTCGAGTCGATGGCTCAAATGACCTGGGAGCTATTGAAAAAATCGGGCGGTGTATTCGCCAAAAATGGTGATTTTTCATTCAAATATTCATGAAAAATACAAATTCAACTTAAATCCAATAAAAACTGCTGTGTCTCATTCTACCAGTATAACAAGACATGTCGCCATTGATTTCGAGTCGATGGCTCAAATGACCTGGGAGCTATTGAAAAAATCGGGCGGTGTATTCGCCAAAAATGGTGATTTTTCATTCAAATATTCATGAAAAATACAAATTCCACTAAAATATGAATAAAAACTGCTGTGTCTCATTCTACCAGTATAACAAGACATGTCGCCATTGATTTCGAGTCGATGGCTCAAATGACCTTGGAGCTATTGAAAAAATCGGGCGGTGTATTCGCCAAAAATGGTGATTTTTCATTAAAATATTCATGAAAAATACAAATTCGTATTGAATCCAATTAAAACTGCTGTGTCTCATTCTACAAGTATAACAAGACATGTCGGCATTGATTTCGAGTCGATGGCTCAAATGACCTGGGAGCTATTGAAAAAATCGGGCGGTGTATTCGCCAGAAATGGTGATTTTTCATTAAAATATTCATGAAAAATACAAATTCGTATTAAATCCAATAAAAACTGCTGTGTCTCATTCTACAAGTATAACAAGACATGTCGGCATTGATTTCGAGTCGATGGCTCAAATGACCTGGGAGCTATTGAAAAAATCGGGCGGTGTATTCGCCAAAATTGGTGATTTTTCATTCAAATATTCATGAAAAATACAAATTCCACTAAAATCCAATAAAAACTGCTGTGTCTCATTCTACCAGTATAACAAGACATGTCGGCATTGATTTCGAGTCGATGGCTCAAATGACCCGGGAGCTATTGAAAAAATCGGGCGGTGTATTTGCCAAAAATGATGATTTTTCATTAAAATATTCATGAAAAATACAAATTCCACTAAAATATGAATAAAAACTGCTGTGTCTCATTCTACCAGTATAACAAGACATGTCGCCATTGATTTCGAGTCGATGGCTCAAATGACCTGGGAGCTATTGAAAAAATCGGGCGGTGTATTCGCCAAAAATGGTGTTTTCATTCAAATATTCATGAAAAATACAAATTCAACTTAAATCCTATAAAAACTGCTGTGTCTCATTCTACCAGTATAACAAGACATGTTGGCATTGACTTTGAGTCGATGGCTCAAATGACCTGGGAGCTATTGAAAAAATCGGGCGGTGTATTCGCCAAAAATGGTGATTTTTCATTCAAATATTCTTGAAAAATACAAATTCAAGTTAAATCCTATAAAAACTGCTGTGTCTCATTCTACCAGTATAACAAGACATGTCGGCATTGATTTCGAGTCGATGGCTCAAATGACCTGGGAGCTATTGAAAAAATCGGGCGGTGTATTCGCCAAAAATGGTGATTTTTCATTCAAATATTCATGAAAAATACAAATTCAACTTAAATCCTATAAAAACTGCTGTGTCTCATTCTACCAGTATAACAAGACATGTCGGCATTGATTTCGAGTCGATGGCTCAAATGACCTGGGAGCTATTGAAAAAATCGGGCGGTGTATTCGCCAAAAATGGTGATTTTTCATTCAAATATTCATGAAAAATACAAATTCCACTAAAATCCAATAAAAACTGCTGTGTCTCATTCTACCAGTATAACAAGACATGTCGGCATTGATTTCGAGTCGATGGCTCAAATGACCTGGGAGCTATTGAAAAAATCGGGCGGTGTATTCGCCAAAAATGGTGATTTTTCATTAAAATATTCATGAAAAATACAAATTCGTATTAAATCAAATAAAAACTGCTGTGTCTCATTCTACCAGTATAACAAGACATGTTGGCATTGATTTTGAGTCGATGGCTCAAATGACCTGGGAGCTATTGAAAAAATCGGGCGGTGTATGTGCCAAAAATGGTGATTTTTCATTAAAATATTCATGAAAAATACAAATTCCACTAAAATCCAATAAAAACTGCTGTGTCTCATTCTACCAGTATAACAAGACATGTTGGCATTGATTTTGAGTCGGTGGCTCAAATGACCTGGGAGCTATTGAAAAAATCGGGCGGTGTATGTGCCAAAAATGGTGATTTTTCATTAAAATATTCATGAAAAATACAAATTCCACTAAAATCCAATAAAAACTGCTGTGTCTCATTCTACCAGTATAACAAGACATGTCGGCATTGATTTCGAGTCGATGGCTCAAATGACCTGGGAGCTATTGAAAAAATCGGGCGGTGTATTCGCCAAAAATGGTGATTTTTCAGTAAAATATTCATGAAAAATACAAATTCCACTAAAATCCAATAAAAACTGCTGTGTCTCATTCTACCAGTATAACAAGACATGTCGGCATTGATTTCGAGTCGATGGCTCAAATGACCTGGGAGCTATTGAAAAAATCGGGCGGTGTATGTGCCAAAAATGGTGATTTTTCATTAAAATATTCATGAAAAATACAAATTCAACTTAAATCCTATAAAAACTGCTGTGTCTCATTCTACCAGTATAACAAGACATGTCGGCATTGATTTCGAGTCGATGGCTCAAATGACCTGGGAGCTATTGAAAAAATCGGGCGGTGTATTCGCCAAAAATGGTGATTTTTCATTCAAATATTCATGAAAAATACAAATTCCACTAAAATCCAATAAAAACTGCTGTGTCTCATTCTACCAGTATAACAAGACATGTCGCCATTGATTTCGAGTCGATGGCTCAAATGACCTGGGAGCTATTGAAAAAATCGGGCGGTGTATTCGCCAAAAATGGTGATTTTTCATTCAAATATTCATGAAAAATACAAATTCCACTAAAATCCAATAAAAACTGCTGTGTCTCATTCTACCAGTATAACAAGACATGTCGGCATTGATTTCGAGTCGATGGCTCAAATGACCTGGGAGCTATTGAAAAAATCAGGCGGTGTATGTGCCAAAAATGGTGATTTTTCATTAAAATATTCATGAAAAATACAAATTCAACTTAAATCCTATAAAAACTGCTGTGTCTCATTCTACCAGTATAACAAGACATGTCGGCATTGATTTCGAGTCGATGGCTCAAATGACCTGGAAGCTATTGAAAAAATCGGGCGGTGTATTCGCCAAAAATGGTGATTTTTCATTCAAATATTCATGAAAAATAGAAATTCCACTAAAATCCAATAAAAACTGCTGTGTCTCATTCTACCAGTATAACAAGACATGTCGGCATTGATTTCGAGTCGATGGCTCAAATGACCTGGGAGCTATTGAAAAAATCGGGCGGTGTATTCGCCAAAATTGGTGATTTTTCATTCAAATATTCATGAAAAATAGAAATTCCACTAAAATCCAATAAAAACTGCTGTGTCTCATTCTACCAGTATAACAAGACATGTCGGCATTGATTTCGAGTCGATGGCTCAAATGACCCGGGAGCTATTGAAAAAATCGGGCGGTGTATTTGCCAAAAATGATGATTTTTCATTAAAATATTCATGAAAAATACAAATTCCACTAAAATATGAATAAAAACTGCTGTGTCTCATTCTACCAGTATAACAAGACATGTCGCCATTGATTTCGAGTCGATGGCTCAAATGACCTGGGAGCTATTGAAAAAATCGGGCGGTGTATTCGCCAAAAATGGTGATTTTTCATTCAAATATTCATGAAAAATACAAATTCAACTTAAATCCAATAAAAACTGCTGTGTCTCATTCTACCAGTATAACAAGACATGTCGGCATTGATTTCGAGTCAATGGCTCAAATGACCTGGGAGCTATTGAAAAAATCGGGCGGTGTATTCGCCAAAAATGGTGATTTTTCATTCAAATATTCATGAAAAATACAAATTCCACTAAAATATGAATAAAAACTGCTGTGTCTCATTCTACCAGTATAACAAGACATGTCGCCATTGATTTCGAGTCGATGGCTCAAATGACCTTGGAGCTATTGAAAAAATCGGGCGGTGTATTCGCCAAAAATGGTGATTTTTCATTAAAATATTCATGAAAAATACAAATTCGTATTGAATCCAATTAAAACTGCTGTGTCTCATTCTACAAGTATAACAAGACATGTCGGCATTGATTTCGAGTCGATGGCTCAAATGACCTGGGAGCTATTGAAAAAATCGGGCGGTGTATTCGCCAGAAATGGTGATTTTTCATTCAAATATTCATGAAAAATACAAATTCCACTAAAATCCAATAAAAACTGCTGTGTCTCATTCTACCAGTATAACAAGACATGTCGGCATTGATTTCGAGTCGATGGCTCAAATGACCTGGGAGCTATTGAAAAAATCAGGCGGTGTATGTGCCAAAAATGGTGATTTTTCATTAAAATATTCATGAAAAATACAAATTCAACTTAAATCCTATAAAAACTGCTGTGTCTCATTCTACCAGTATAACAAGACATGTCGGCATTGATTTCGAGTCGATGGCTCAAATGACCTGGAAGCTATTGAAAAAATCGGGCGGTGTATTCGCCAAAAATGGTGATTTTTCATTCAAATATTCATGAAAAATAGAAATTCCACTAAAATCCAATAAAAACTGCTGTGTCTCATTCTACCAGTATAACAAGACATGTCGGCATTGATTTCGAGTCGATGGCTCAAATGACCTGGGAGCTATTGAAAAAATCGGGCGGTGTATTCGCCAAAATTGGTGATTTTTCATTCAAATATTCATGAAAAATAGAAATTCCACTAAAATCCAATAAAAACTGCTGTGTCTCATTCTACCAGTATAACAAGACATGTCGGCATTGATTTCGAGTCGATGGCTCAAATGACCCGGGAGCTATTGAAAAAATCGGGCGGTGTATTTGCCAAAAATGATGATTTTTCATTAAAATATTCATGAAAAATACAAATTCCACTAAAATATGAATAAAAACTGCTGTGTCTCATTCTACCAGTATAACAAGACATGTCGCCATTGATTTCGAGTCGATGGCTCAAATGACCTGGGAGCTATTGAAAAAATCGGGCGGTGTATTCGCCAAAAATGGTGATTTTTCATTCAAATATTCATGAAAAATACAAATTCAACTTAAATCCAATAAAAACTGCTGTGTCTCATTCTACCAGTATAACAAGACATGTCGGCATTGATTTCGAGTCAATGGCTCAAATGACCTGGGAGCTATTGAAAAAATCGGGCGGTGTATTCGCCAAAAATGGTGATTTTTCATTCAAATATTCATGAAAAATACAAATTCCACTAAAATATGAATAAAAACTGCTGTGTCTCATTCTACCAGTATAACAAGACATGTCGCCATTGATTTCGAGTCGATGGCTCAAATGACCTTGGAGCTATTGAAAAAATCGGGCGGTGTATTCGCCAAAAATGGTGATTTTTCATTAAAATATTCATGAAAAATACAAATTCGTATTGAATCCAATTAAAACTGCTGTGTCTCATTCTACAAGTATAACAAGACATGTCGGCATTGATTTCGAGTCGATGGCTCAAATGACCTGGGAGCTATTGAAAAAATCGGGCGGTGTATTCGCCAGAAATGGTGATTTTTCATTAAAATATTCATGAAAAATACAAATTCGTATTAAATCCAATAAAAACTGCTGTGTCTCATTCTGCAAGTATAACAAGACATGTCGGCATTGATTTCGAGTCGATGGCTCAAATGACCTGGGAGCTATTGAAAAAATCGGGCGGTGTATTCGCCAAAATTGGTGATTTTTCATTCAAATATTCATGAAAAATACAAATTCCACTAAAATCCAATAAAAACTGCTGTGTCTCATTCTACCAGTATAACAAGACATGTCGGCATTGATTTCGAGTCGATGGCTCAAATGACCCGGGAGCTATTGAAAAAATCGGGCGGTGTATTTGCCAAAAATGATGATTTTTCATTAAAATATTCATGAAAAATACAAATTCCACTAAAATATGAATAAAAACTGCTGTGTCTCATTCTACCAGTATAACAAGACATGTCGCCATTGATTTCGAGTCGATGGCTCAAATGACCTGGGAGCTATTGAAAAAATCGGGCGGTGTATTCGCCAAAAATGGTGTTTTCATTCAAATATTCATGAAAAATACAAATTCAACTTAAATCCTATAAAAACTGCTGTGTCTCATTCTACCAGTATAACAAGACATGTTGGCATTGACTTTGAGTCGATGGCTCAAATGACCTGGGAGCTATTGAAAAAATCGGGCGGTGTATTCGCCAAAAATGGTGATTTTTCATTCAAATATTCATGAAAAATACAAATTCAACTTAAATCCTATAAAAACTGCTGTGTCTCATTCTACCAGTATAACAAGACATGTCGGCATTGATTTCGAGTCGATGGCTCAAATGACCTGGGAGCTATTGAAAAAATCGGGCGGTGTATTCGCCAAAAATGGTGATTTTTCATTCAAATATTCATGAAAAATACAAATTCCACTAAAATCCAATAAAAACTGCTGTGTCTCATTCTACCAGTATAACAAGACATGTCGGCATTGATTTCGAGTCGATGGCTCAAATGACCTGGGAGCTATTGAAAAAATCGGGCGGTGCATTCGCCATAAATGGTGATTTTTCATTAAAATATTCATGAAAAATACAAATTCGTATTAAATCAAATAAAAACTGCTGTGTCTCATTCTACCAGTATAACAAGACATGTTGGCATTGATTTTGAGTCGATGGCTCAAATGACCTGGGAGCTATTGAAAAAATCGGGCGGTGTATGTGCCAAAAATGGTGATTTTTCATTAAAATATTCATGAAAAATACAAATTCCACTAAAATCCAATAAAAACTGCTGTGTCTCATTCTACCAGTATAACAAGACATGTTGGCATTGATTTTGAGTCGGTGGCTCAAATGACCTGGGAGCTATTGAAAAAATCGGGCGGTGTATGTGCCAAAAATGGTGATTTTTCATTAAAATAGTCATGAAAAATACAAATTCCACTAAAATCCAATAAAAACTGCTGTGTCTCATTCTACCAGTATAACAAGACATGTCGGCATTGATTTCGAGTCGATGGCTCAAATGACCTGGGAGCTATTGAAAAAATCGGGCGGTGTATTCGCCAAAAATGGTGATTTTTCAGTAAAATATTCATGAAAAATACAAATTCCACTAAAATCCAATAAAAACTGCTGTGTCTCATTCTACCAGTATAACAAGACATGTCGGCATTGATTTCGAGTCGATGGCTCAAATGACCTGGGAGCTATTGAAAAAATCGGGCGGTGTATGTGCCAAAAATGGTGATTTTTCATTAAAATATTCATGAAAAATACAAATTCAACTTAAATCCTATAAAAACTGCTGTGTCTCATTCTACCAGTATAACAAGACATGTCGGCATTGATTTCGAGTCGATGGCTCAAATGACCTGGGAGCTATTGAAAAAATCGGGCGGTGTATTCGCCAAAAATGGTGATTTTTCATTCAAATATTCATGAAAAATACAAATTCCACTAAAATCCAATAAAAACTGCTGTGTCTCATTCTACCAGTATAACAAGACATGTCGCCATTGATTTCGAGTCGATGGCTCAAATGACCTGGGAGCTATTGAAAAAATCGGGCGGTGTATTCGCCAAAAATGGTGATTTTTCATTCAAATATTCATGAAAAATACAAATTCCACTAAAATCCAATAAAAACTGCTGTGTCTCATTCTACCAGTATAACAAGACATGTCGGCATTGATTTCGAGTCGATGGCTCAAATGACCTGGGAGCTATTGAAAAAATCGGGCGGTGTATTCGCCAAAAATGGTGATTTTTCATTCAGATATTCATGAAAAATACAAATTCCACTAAAATCCAATAAAAACTGCTGTGTCTCATTCTACAAGTATAACAAGACATGTCGGCATTGATTTCGAGTCGATGGCTCAAATGACCTGGGAGCTATTGAAAAAATCGGGCGGTGTATTCGCCAAAATTGGTGATTTTTCATTAAAATATTCATGAAAAATACAAATTCCACTAAAATCCAATAAAAACTGCTGTGTCTCATTCTACCAGTATAACAAGACATGTCGGCATTGATTTCGAGTCGATGGCTCAAATGACCTGGGAGCTATTGAAAAAATCGGGCGGTGTATTTGCCAAAAATGATGATTTTTCATTAAAATATTCATGAAAAATACAAATTCCACTAAAATCCAATAAAAACTGCTGTGTCTCATTCTACCAGTATAACAAGACATGTTGGCATTGATTTTGAGTCGGTGGCTCAAATGACCTGGGAGCTATTGAAAAAATCGGGCGGTGTATTCGCCAAAAATGGTGATTTTTCATTAAAATATTCATGAAAAATACAAATTCCACTAAAATCCAATAAAAACTGCTGTGTCTCATTCTACCAGTATAACAAGACATGTCGGCATTGATTTTGAGTCGATGGCTCAAATGACCTGGGAGCTATTGAAAAAATCGGGCGGTGTATTCGCCAAAAATGGTGATTTTTCATTCAAATATTCATGAAAAATACAAATTCCACTAAAATCCAATAAAAACTGCTGTGTCTCATTCTACCAGTATAACAAGACATGTCGGCATTGATTTCGAGTCGATGGCTCAAATGACCTGGGAGCTATTGAAAAAATCGGGCGGTGTATTCGCCAAAAATGGTGATTTTTCATTCAAATATTCATGAAAAATACAAATTCCACTAAAATCCAATAAAAACTGCTGTGTCTCATTCTACCAGTATAACAAGACATGTCGGCATTGATTTCGAGTCGATGGCTCAAATGACCTGGGAGCTATTGAAAAAATCGGGCGGTGTATTCGCCAAAAATGGTGATTTTTCATTCAAATATTCATGAAAAATACAAATTCCACTAAAATCCAATAAAAACTGCTGTGTCTCATTCTATCAGTATAACAAGACATGTTGGCATTGATTTTGAGTCGATGGCTCAAATGACCTGGGAGCTATTGAAAAAATCGGGCGGTGTATTCGCCAAAAATGGTGATTTTTCATTAAAATATTCATGAAAAATACAAATTCGTATTGAATCCATTTAAAACTGCTGTGTCTCATTCTACAAGTATAACAAGACATGTCGGCATTGATTTCGAGTCGATGGCTCAAATGACCTGGGAGCTATTGAAAAAATCGGGCGGTGTATTCGCCAAAAATGGTGATTTTTCATTCAAATATTAATGAAAAATACAAATTCCACTAAAATCCAATAAAAACTGCTGTGTCTCATTCTACCAGTATAACAAGACATGTCGGCATTGATTTCGAGTCGATGGCTCAAATGACCCGGGAGCTATTGAAAAAATCGGGCGGTGTATTCGCCAAAAATGGTGATTTTTCATTCAAATATTCATGAAAAATACAAATTCAACTTAAATCCTATAAAAACTGCTGTGTCTCATTCTAACAGTATAACAAGACATGTCGGCATTGATTTCGAGTCGATGGCTCAAATGACCTGGGAGCTATTGAAAAAATCGGGCGGTGTATTCGCCAAAAATGGTGATTTTTCATTCAAATATTCATGAAAAATACAAATTCCACTAAAATCCAATAAAAACTGCTGTGTCTCATTCTACCAGTATAACAAGACATGTCGCCATTGATTTCGAGTCGATGGCTCAAATGACCTGGGAGCTATTGAAAAAATCGGGCGGTGTATTCGCCAAAAATGGTGATTTTTCATTCAAATATTCATGAAAAATACAAATTCGTATTAAATCAAATAAAAACTGCTGTGTCTCATTCTACCAGTATAACAAGACATGTTGGCATTGATTTTGAGTCGATGGCTCAAATGACCTGGGAGCTATTGAAAAAATCGGGCGGTGTATGTGCCAAAAATGGTGATTTTTCATTAAAATATTCATGAAAAATACAAATTCCACTAAAATCCAATAAAAACTGCTGTGTCTCATTCTACCAGTATAACAAGACATGTCGCCATTGATTTCGAGTCGATGGCTCAAATGACCTGGGAGCTATTGAAAAAATCGGGCGGTGTATTCGCCAAAAATGGTGATTTTTCATTCAAATATTCATGAAAAATACAAATTCGTATTAAATCAAATAAAAACTGCTGTGTCTCATTCTACCAGTATAACAAGACATGTTGGCATTGATTTTGAGTCGATGGCTCAAATGACCTGGGAGCTATTGAAAAAATCGGGCGGTGTATGTGCCAAAAATGGTGATTTTTCATTAAAATATTCATGAAAAATACAAATTCCACTAAAATCCAATAAAAACTGCTGTGTCTCATTCTACCAGTATAACAAGACATGTCGGCATTGATTTCGAGTCGATGGCTCAAATGACCTGGGAGCTATTGAAAAAATCGGGCGGTGTATTCGCCAAAAATGGTGATTTTTCATTAAAATATTCATGAAAAATACAAATTCGTATTGAATCCATTTAAAACTGCTGTGTCTCATTCTACAAGTATAACAAGACATGTCGGCATTGATTTCGAGTCGATGGCTCAAATGACCTGGGAGCTATTGAAAAAATCGGGCGGTGTATTCGCCAAAAATGGTGATTTTTCATTCAAATATTCATGAAAAATACAAATTCCACTAAAATCCAATAAAAACTGCTGTGTCTCATTCTACCAGTATAACAAGACATGTCGGCATTGATTTCGAGTCGATGGCTCAAATGACCTGGGAGCTATTGAAAAAATCGGGCGGTGTATTTGCCAAAAATGATGATTTTTCATTAAAATATTCATGAAAAATACAAATTCCACTAAAATCCAATAAAAACTGCTGTGTCTCATTCTACCAGTATAACAAGACATGTTGGCATTGATTTTGAGTCGGTGGCTCAAATGACCTGGGAGCTATTGAAAAAATCGGGCGGTGTATTCGCCAAAAATGGTGATTTTTCATTAAAATATTCATGAAAAATACAAATTCCACTAAAATCCAATAAAAACTGCTGTGTCTCATTCTACCAGTATAACAAGACATGTCGGCATTGATTTTGAGTCGATGGCTCAAATGACCTGGGAGCTATTGAAAAAATCGGGCGGTGTATTCGCCAAAAATGGTGATTTTTCATTAAAATATTCATGAAAAATACAAATTCCACTAAAATCCAATAAAAAACTGCTGTGTCTCATTCTACCAGTATAACAAGACATGTCGGCATTGATTTCGAGTCGATGGCTCAAATGACCTGGGAGCTATTGAAAAAATCGGGCGGTGTATTCGCCAAAAATGGTGATTTTTCATTCAAATATTCATGAAAAATACAAATTCCACTAAAATCCAATAAAAACTGCTGTGTCTCATTCTACCAGTATAACAAGACATGTCGGCATTGATTTCGAGTCGATGGCTCAAATGACCTGGGAGCTATTGAAAAAATCGGGCGGTGTATTCGCCAAAAATGGTGATTTTTCATTCAAATATTCATGAAAAATACAAATTCCACTAAAATCCAATAAAAACTGCTGTGTCTCATTCTATCAGTATAACAAGACATGTTGGCATTGATTTTGAGTCGATGGCTCAAATGACCTGGGAGCTATTGAAAAAATCGGGCGGTGTATTCGCCAAAAATGGTGATTTTTCATTAAAATATTCATGAAAAATACAAATTCGTATTGAATCCATTTAAAACTGCTGTGTCTCATTCTACAAGTATAACAAGACATGTCGGCATTGATTTCGAGTCGATGGCTCAAATGACCTGGGAGCTATTGAAAAAATCGGGCGGTGTATTCGCCAAAAATGGTGATTTTTCATTCAAATATTAATGAAAAATACAAATTCCACTAAAATCCAATAAAAACTGCTGTGTCTCATTCTACCAGTATAACAAGACATGTCGGCATTGATTTCGAGTCGATGGCTCAAATGACCCGGGAGCTATTGAAAAAATCGGGCGGTGTATTCGCCAAAAATGGTGATTTTTCATTCAAATATTCATGAAAAATACAAATTCAACTTAAATCCTATAAAAACTGCTGTGTCTCATTCTAACAGTATAACAAGACATGTCGGCATTGATTTCGAGTCGATGGCTCAAATGACCTGGGAGCTATTGAAAAAATCGGGCGGTGTATTCGCCAAAAATGGTGATTTTTCATTCAAATATTCATGAAAAATACAAATTCCACTAAAATCCAATAAAAACTGCTGTGTCTCATTCTACCAGTATAACAAGACATGTCGCCATTGATTTCGAGTCGATGGCTCAAATGACCTGGGAGCTATTGAAAAAATCGGGCGGTGTATTCGCCAAAAATGGTGATTTTTCATTCAAATATTCATGAAAAATACAAATTCGTATTAAATCAAATAAAAACTGCTGTGTCTCATTCTACCAGTATAACAAGACATGTTGGCATTGATTTTGAGTCGATGGCTCAAATGACCTGGGAGCTATTGAAAAAATCGGGCGGTGTATGTGCCAAAAATGGTGATTTTTCATTAAAATATTCATGAAAAATACAAATTCCACTAAAATCCAATAAAAACTGCTGTGTCTCATTCTACCAGTATAACAAGACATGTCGCCATTGATTTCGAGTCGATGGCTCAAATGACCTGGGAGCTATTGAAAAAATCGGGCGGTGTATTCGCCAAAAATGGTGATTTTTCATTCAAATATTCATGAAAAATACAAATTCGTATTAAATCAAATAAAAACTGCTGTGTCTCATTCTACCAGTATAACAAGACATGTTGGCATTGATTTTGAGTCGATGGCTCAAATGACCTGGGAGCTATTGAAAAAATCGGGCGGTGTATGTGCCAAAAATGGTGATTTTTCATTAAAATATTCATGAAAAATACAAATTCCACTAAAATCCAATAAAAACTGCTGTGTCTCATTCTACCAGTATAACAAGACATGTCGGCATTGATTTCGAGTCGATGGCTCAAATGACCTGGGAGCTATTGAAAAAATCGGGCGGTGTATTCGCCAAAAATGGTGATTTTTCATTAAAATATTCATGAAAAATACAAATTCGTATTAAATCAAATAAAAACTGCTGTGTCTCATTCTACCAGTATAACAAGACATGTTGGCATTGATTTTGAGTCGATGGCTCAAATGACCTGGGAGCTATTGAAAAAATCGGGCGGTGTATGTGCCAAAAATGGTGATTTTTCATTAAAATATTCATGAAAAATACAAATTCCACTAAAATCCAATAAAAACTGCTGTGTCTCATTCTATCAGTATAACAAGACATGTTGGCATTGATTTTGAGTCGATGGCTCAAATGACCTGGGAGCTATTGAAAAAATCGGGCGGTGTATTCGCCAAAAATGGTGATTTTTCATTAAAATATTCATGAAAAATACAAATTCGTATTGAATCCATTTAAAACTGCTGTGTCTCATTCTACAAGTATAACAAGACATGTCGGCATTGATTTCGAGTCGATGGCTCAAATGACCTGGGAGCTATTGAAAAAATCGGGCGGTGTATTCGCCAAAAATGGTGATTTTTCATTCAAATATTCATGAAAAATACAAATTCCACTAAAATCCAATAAAAACTGCTGTGTCTCATTCTACCAGTATAACAAGACATGTCGCCATTGATTTCGAGTCGATGGCTCAAATGACCTGGGAGCTATTGAAAAAATCGGGCGGTGTATTCGCCAAAAATGGTGATTTTTCATTCAAATATTCATGAAAAATACAAATTCGTATTAAATCAAATAAAAACTGCTGTGTCTCATTCTACCAGTATAACAAGACATGTTGGCATTGATTTTGAGTCGATGGCTCAAATGACCTGGGAGCTATTGAAAAAATCGGGCGGTGTATGTGCCAAAAATGGTGATTTTTCATTCAAATATTCATGAAAAATACAAATTCCACTAAAATCCAATAAAAACTGCTGTGTCTCATTCTACCAGTATAACAAGACATGTCGGCATTGATTTCGAGTCGATGGCTCAAATGACCTGGGAGCTATTGAAAAAATCGGGCGGTGTATTCGCCAAAAATGGTGATTTTTCATTAAAATATTCATGAAAAATACAAATTCGTATTAAATCAAATAAAAACTGCTGTGTCTCATTCTACCAGTATAACAAGACATGTTGGCATTGATTTTGAGTCGATGGCTCAAATGACCTGGGAGCTATTGAAAAAATCGGGCGGTGTATGTGCCAAAAATGGTGATTTTTCATTAAAATATTCATGAAAAATACAAATTCCACTAAAATCCAATAAAAACTGCTGTGTCTCATTCTACCAGTATAACAAGACATGTTGGCATTGATTTTGAGTCGGTGGCTCAAATGACCTGGGAGCTATTGAAAAAATCGGGCGGTGTATGTGCCAAAAATGGTGATTTTTCATTAAAATATTCATGAAAAATACAAATTCCACTAAAATCCAATAAAAACTGCTGTGTCTCATTCTACCAGTATAACAAGACATGTCGGCATTGATTTCGAGTCGATGGCTCAAATGACCTGGGAGCTATTGAAAAAATCGGGCGGTGTATTCGCCAAAAATGGTGATTTTTCAGTAAAATATTCATGAAAAATACAAATTCCACTAAAATCCAATAAAAACTGCTGTGTCTCATTCTACCAGTATAACAAGACATGTCGGCATTGATTTCGAGTCGATGGCTCAAATGACCTGGGAGCTATTGAAAAAATCGGGCGGTGTATTCGCCAAAAATGGTGATTTTTCATTAAAATATTCATGAAAAATACAAATTCAACTTAAATCCTATAAAAACTGCTGTGTCTCATTCTACCAGTATAACAAGACATGTCGGCATTGATTTCGAGTCGATGGCTCAAATGACCTGGGAGCTATTGAAAAAATCGGGCGGTGTATTCGCCAAAAATGGTGATTTTTCATTCAAATATTCATGAAAAATACAAATTCCACTAAAATCCAATAAAAACTGCTGTGTCTCATTCTACCAGTATAACAAGACATGTCGGCATTGATTTCGAGTCGATGGCTCAAATGACCTGGGAGCTATTGAAAAAATCGGGCGGTGTATTCGCCAAAAATGATGATTTTTCATTAAAATATTCATGAAAAATACAAATTCGTATTAAATCAAATAAAAACTGCTGTGTCTCATTCTACCAGTATAACAAGACATGTTGGCATTGATTTTGAGTCGATGGCTCAAATGACCTGGGAGCTATTGAAAAAATCGGGCGGTGTATGTGCCAAAAATGGTGATTTTTCATTAAAATATTCATGAAAAATACAAATTCCACTAAAATCCAATAAAACTGCTGTGTCTCATTCTACCAGTATAACAAGACATGTTGGCATTGATTTTGAGTCGGTGGCTCAAATGACCTGGGAGCTATTGAAAAAATCGGGCGGTGTATGTGCCAAAAATGGTGATTTTTCATTAAAATATTCATGAAAAATACAAATTCCACTAAAATCCAATAAAAACTGCTGTGTCTCATTCTACCAGTATAACAAGACATGTCGGCATTGATTTCGAGTCGATGGCTCAAATGACCTGGGAGCTATTGAAAAAATCGGGCGGTGTATTCGCCAAAAATGGTGATTTTTCAGTAAAATATTCATGAAAAATACAAATTCCACTAAAATCCAATAAAAACTGCTGTGTCTCATTCTACCAGTATAACAAGACATGTCGGCATTGATTTCGAGTCGATGGCTCAAATGACCTGGGAGCTATTGAAAAAATCGGGCGGTGTATGTGCCAAAAATGGTGATTTTTCATTAAAATATTCATGAAAAATACAAATTCAACTTAAATCCTATAAAAACTGCTGTGTCTCATTCTACCAGTATAACAAGACATGTCGGCATTGATTTCGAGTCGATGGCTCAAATGACCTGGGAGCTATTGAAAAAATCGGGCGGTGTATTCGCCAAAAATGGTGATTTTTCATTCAAATATTCATGAAAAATACAAATTCCACTAAAATCCAATAAAAACTGCTGTGTCTCATTCTACCAGTATAACAAGACATGTCGCCATTGATTTCGAGTCGATGGCTCAAATGACCTGGGAGCTATTGAAAAAATCGGGCGGTGTATTCGCCAAAAATGGTGATTTTTCATTCAAATATTCATGAAAAATACAAATTCCACTAAAATCCAATAAAAACTGCTGTGTCTCATTCTACCAGTATAACAAGACATGTCGGCATTGATTTCGAGTCGATGGCTCAAATGACCTGGGAGCTATTGAAAAAATCGGGCGGTGTATTCGCCAAAAATGGTGATTTTTCATTCAGATATTCATGAAAAATACAAATTCCACTAAAATCCAATAAAAACTGCTGTGTCTCATTCTACAAGTATAACAAGACATGTCGGCATTGATTTCGAGTCGATGGCTCAAATGACCTGGGAGCTATTGAAAAAATCGGGCGGTGTATTCGCCAAAATTGGTGATTTTTCATTAAAATATTCATGAAAAATACAAATTCCACTAAAATCCAATAAAAACTGCTGTGTCTCATTCTACCAGTATAACAAGACATGTCGGCATTGATTTCGAGTCGATGGCTCAAATGACCTGGGAGCTATTGAAAAAATCGGGCGGTGTATTTGCCAAAAATGATGATTTTTCATTAAAATATTCATGAAAAATACAAATTCCACTAAAATCCAATAAAAACTGCTGTGTCTCATTCTACCAGTATAACAAGACATGTCGGCATTGATTTCGAGTCGATGGCTCAAATGACCTGGGAGCTATTGAAAAAATCGGGCGGTGTATTCGCCAAAAATGGTGATTTTTCAGTAAAATATTCATGAAAAATACAAATTCCACTAAAATCCAATAAAAACTGCTGTGTCTCATTCTACCAGTATAACAAGACATGTCGGCATTGATTTCGAGTCGATGGCTCAAATGACCTGGGAGCTATTGAAAAAATCGGGCGGTGTATGTGCCAAAAATGGTGATTTTTCATTAAAATATTCATGAAAAATACAAATTCAACTTAAATCCTATAAAAACTGCTGTGTCTCATTCTACCAGTATAACAAGACATGTCGGCATTGATTTCGAGTCGATGGCTCAAATGACCTGGGAGCTATTGAAAAAATCGGGCGGTGTATTCGCCAAAAATGGTGATTTTTCATTCAAATATTCATGAAAAATACAAATTCCACTAAAATCCAATAAAAACTGCTGTGTCTCATTCTACCAGTATAACAAGACATGTCGGCATTGATTTCGAGTCGATGGCTCAAATGACCTGGGAGCTATTGAAAAAATCGGGCGGTGTATTCGCCAAAAATGGTGATTTTTCATTCAAATATTCATGAAAAATACAAATTCGTATTAAATCAAATAAAAACTGCTGTGTCTCATTCTACCAGTATAACAAGACATGTCGGCATTGATTTCGAGTCGATGGCTCAAATGACCTGGGAGCTATTGAAAAAATCGGGCGGTGTATTCGCCAAAAATGGTGATTTTTCATTCAAATATTCATGAAAAATACAAATTCCACTAAAATCCAATAAAAACTGCTGTGTCTCATTCTACCAGTATAACAAGACATGTCGCCATTGATTTCGAGTCGATGGCTCAAATGACCTGGGAGCTATTGAAAAAATCGGGCGGTGTATTCGCCAAAAATGGTGATTTTTCATTCAAAATATTCATGAAAAATACAAATTCCCACTAAAATCCAATAAAAACTGCTGTGTCTCATTCTACCAGTATAACAAGACATGTCGGCATTGATTTCGAGTCGATGGCTCAAATGACCTGGGAGCTATTGAAAAAATCGGGCGGTGTATTCGCCAAAAATGGTGATTTTTCATTAAAATATTCATGAAAAATACAAATTCCACTAAAATCCAATAAAAACTGCTGTGTCTCATTCTACCAGTATAACAAGACATGTCGCATTGATTTCGAGTCGATGGCTCAAATGACCTGGGAGCTATTGAAAAAATCGGGCGGTGTATGTGCCAAAAATGGTGATTTTTCATTCAAATATTCATGAAAAATACAAATTCAACTTAAATCCTATAAAAACTGCTGTGTCTCATTCTACCAGTATAACAAGACATGTCGGCATTGATTTCGAGTCGATGGCTCAAATGACCTGGGAGCTATTGAAAAAATCGGGCGGTGTATTCGCCAAAAATGGTGATTTTTCATTCAAATATTCATAAAAAATACAAATTCCACTAAAATCCAATAAAAACTGCTGTGTCTCATTCTACCAGTATAACAAGACATGTTGGCATTGATTTTGAGTCGATGGCTCAAATGACCTGGGAGCTATTGAAAAAATCGGGCGGTGTATTCGCCAAAAATGGTGATTTTTCATTCAAATATTCATGAAAAATACAAATTCCACTAAAATCCAATAAAAACTGCTGTGTCTCATTCTACCAGTGTAACAAGACATGTCGGCATTGATTTCGAGTCGATGGCTCCAAATGACCTGGGAGCTATTGAAAAAATCGGGCGGTGTATTCGCCAGAAATGGTGATTTTTCATTAAAATATTCATGAAAAATACAAATTCCACTAAAATCCAATAAAACTGCTGTGTCTCATTCTACCAGTATAACAAGACATGTCGGCATTGATTTCGAGTCGATGGCTCAAATGACCTGGGAGCTATTGAAAAAATCGGGGCGGTGTATTCGCCAAAAATGGTGATTTTTCATTCAAATATTCATGAAAAATACAAATTCGTATTGAATCCATAAAACTGCTGTGTCTCATTCTACCAGTATAACAAGACATGTCGCCATTGATTTCGAGTCGATGGCTCAAATGACCTGGGAGCTATTGAAAAAATCGGGCGGTGTATTCGCCAAAAATGGTGATTTTTCATTAAAATATTCATGAAAAATACAAATTCGTATTAAATCCAATAAAAACTGCTGTGTCTCATTCTACCAGTATAACAAGACATGTTGGCATTGATTTTGAGTCGATGGCTCAAATGACCTGGGAGCTATTGAAAAAATCGGGCGGTGTATTCGCCAAAAATGGTGATTTTTCATTCAAATATTCATGAAAAATACAAATTCCACTAAAATCCAATAAAAACTGCTGTGTCTCATTCTACCAGTGTAACAAGACATGTCGGCATTGATTTCCAGTCGATGGCTCAAATGACCTGGGAGCTATTGAAAAAATCGGGCGGTGTATTCGCCAAAAATGGTGATTTTTCATTCAAATATTCATGAAAAATACAAATTCCACTAAAATCCAATAAAAACTGCTGTGTCTCATTCTACCAGTATAACAAGACATGTCGGCATTGATTTCGAGTCGATGGCTCAAATGACCTGGGAGCTATTGAAAAAATCGGGCGGTGTATTCGCCAGAAATGGTGATTTTTCATTAAAATATTCATGAAAAATACAAATTCCACTAAAATCCAATAAAAACTGCTGTGTCTCATTCTACCAGTATAACAAGACATGTCGGCATTGATTTCGAGTCGATGGCTCAAATGACCTGGGAGCTATTGAAAAAATCGGGCGGTGTATTCGCCAAAAATGGTGATTTTTCATTCAAATATTCATGAAAAATACAAATTCGTATTGAATCCAATAAAAACTGCTGTGTCTCATTCTACAAGTATAACAAGACATGTCCGGCATTGATTTCGAGTCGATGGCTCAAATGACCTGGGAGCTATTGAAAAAATCGGGCGGTGTATTCGCCAGAAATGGTGATTTTTCATTAAAATATTCATGAAAAATACAAATTCGTATTAAATCCAATAAAAACTGCTGTGTCTCATTCTACAAGTATAACAAGACATGTCGGCATTGATTTCGAGTCGATGGCTCAAATGACCTGGAGCTATTGAAAAAATCGGGCGGTGTATTCGCCAAAAATGGTGATTTTTCATTCAAATATTCATGAAAAATACAAATTCCACTAAAATCCAATAAAAACTGCTGTGTCTCATTCTACCAGTATAACAAGACATGTCGCCATTGATTTCGAGTCGATGGCTCAAATGACCTGGGAGCTATTGAAAAAATCGGGCGGTGTATCGCCAAAAATGGTGATTTTTCATTCAAATATTCATGAAAAATACAAATTCCACTAAATCCAATAAAAACTGCTGTGTCTCATTCTACCAGTATAACAAGACATGTCGCCATTGATTTCGAGTCGATGGCTCAAATGACCTGGGGAGCTATTGAAAAAATCGGGCGGTGTATTCGCCAAAATTGGTGATTTTTCATTCAAATATTCATGAAAAATAGAATTCCACTAAAATCCAATAAAAACTGCTGTGTCTCATTCTACCAGTATAACAAGACATGTCGGCATTGATTTTGAGTCGATGGCTCAAATGACCTGGGAGCTATTGAAAAAATCGGGCGGTGTATTCGCCAAAAATGGTGATTTTTCATTCAAATATTCATGAAAAATACAAATTCCACTAAAATCCAATAAAAACTGCTGTGTCTCATTCTACCAGTATAACAAGACATGTCGGCATTGATTTCGAGTCGATGGCTCAAATGACCTGGGAGCTATTGAAAAAATCGGGCGGTGTATTTGCCAAAAATGGTGATTTTTCATTCAAATATTCATGAAAAATACAAATTCCACTAAAATCCAATAAAAACTGCTGTGTCTCATTCTACCAGTATAACAAGACATGTCGGCATTGATTTCGAGTCGATGGCTCAAATGACCTGGGAGCTATTGAAAAAATCGGGCGGTGTATTCGCCAAAAATGGTGATTTTTCATTAAAATATTCATGAAAAATACAATTCGTATTAAATCCAATAAAAACTGCTGTGTCTCATTCTACCAGTATAACAAGACATGTCGGCATTGATTTCGAGTCGATGGCTCAAATGACCTGGGAGCTATTGAAAAAATCGGGCGGTGTATTCGCCAAAAATGGTGATTTTTCATTCAAATATTCATGAAAAATACAAATTCCACTAAAATCCAATAAAAACTGCTGTGTCTCATTCTACCAGTATAACAAGACATGTCGGCATTGATTTCGAGTCGATGGCTCAAATGACCTGGGAGCTATTGAAAAAATCGGGCGGTGTATTTGCCAAAAATGGTGATTTTTCATTCAAATATTCATGAAAAATACAAATTCCACTAAAATCCAATAAAAACTGCTGTGTCTCATTCTACCAGTATAACAAGACATGTCGGCATTGATTTCGAGTCGATGGCTCAAATGACCTGGGAGCTATTGAAAAAATCGGGCTGTGTATTCGCCAAAAATGGTGATTTTTCATTAAAATATTCATGAAAAATACAAATTCGTATTAAATCCAATAAAAACTGCTGTGTCTCATTCTACCAGTATAACAAGACATGTTGGCATTGATTTTGAGTCGATGGCTCAAATGACCTGGGAGCTATTGAAAAAATCGGGCGGTGTATTCGCCAAAAATGGTGATTTTTCATTAAAATATTCATGAAAAATACAAATTCCACTAAAATCGAATAAAAACTGCTGTGTCTCATTCTACCAGTGTAACAAGACATGTCGGCATTGATTTCGAGTCGATGGCTCAAATGACATGGGAGCTATTGAAAAAATCGGGCGGTGTATTCGCCAAAAATGGTGATTTTTCATTCAAATATTCATGAAAAATACAAATTCCACTAAAATCCAATAAAAACTGCTGTGTCTCATTCTACCAGTATAACAAGACATGTCGGCATTGATTTCGAGTCGATGGCTCAAATGACCTGGGAGCTATTGAAAAAATCGGGCGGTGTATTCGCCAGAAATGGTGATTTTTCATTAAAATATTCATGAAAAATACAAATTCCACTAAAATCCAATAAAAACTGCTGTGTCTCATTCTACCAGTATAACAAGACATGTCGGCATTGATTTCGAGTCGATGGCTCAAATGACCTGGGAGCTATTGAAAAAATCGGGCGGTGTATTCGCCAAAAATGGTGATTTTTCATTCAAATATTCATGAAAAATACAAATTCGTATTGAATCCAATAAAAACTGCTGTGTCTCATTCTACCAGTATAACAAGACATGTCGGCATTGATTTCGAGTCGATGGCTCAAATGACCTGGGAGCTATTGAAAAAATCGGGCGGTGTATTCGCCAAAAATGGTGATTTTTCATTAAAATATTCATGAAAAATACAAATTCCACTAAAATCGAATAAAAACTGCTGTGTCTCATTCTACCAGTGTAACAAGACATGTCGGCATTGATTTCGAGTCGATGCTCAAATGACATGGGAGCTATTGAAAAAATCGGGCGGTGTATTCGCCAGAAATGGTGATTTTTCATTAAAATATTCATGAAAAATACAAATTCCACTAAAATCCAATAAAAACTGCTGTGTCTCATTCTACCAGTATAACAAGACATGTCGGCATTGATTTCGAGTCGATGGCTCAAATGACCTGGGAGCTATTGAAAAAATCGGGCGGTGTATTCGCCAAAAATGGTGATTTTTCATTCAAATATTCATGAAAAATACAAATTCGTATTGAATCCAATAAAAACTGCTGTGTCTCATTCTACCAGTATAACAAGACATGTCGGCATTGATTTCGAGTCGATGGCTCAAATGACCTGGGAGCTATTGAAAAAATCGGGCGGTGTATTCGCCAGAAATGGTGATTTTTCATTCAAATATTCATGAAAAATACAAATTCGTATTAAAATCCAATAAAAACTGCTGTGTCTCATTCTACAAGTATAACAAGACATGTCGGCATTGATTTCGAGTCGATGGCTCAAATGACCTGGGAGCTATTGAAAAAATCGGGCGGTGTATTCGCCAAAAATGGTGATTTTTCATTCAAATATTCATGAAAAATACAAATTCCCACTAAAATCCAATAAAAACTGCTGTGTCTCATTCTACCAGTATAACAAGACATGTCGCCATTGATTTCGAGTCGATGGCTCAAATGACCTGGGAGCTATTGAAAAAATCGGGCGGTGTATTCGCCAAAAATGGTGATTTTTCATTAAAATATTCATGAAAAATACAAATTCCACTAAAATCCAATAAAAACTGCTGTGTCTCATTCTACAAGTATAACAAGACATGTCGGCATTGATTTCGAGTCGATGGCTCAAATGACCTGGGAGCTATTGAAAAATCGGGCGGTGTATTCGCCAAAAATGGTGATTTTTCATTCAAATATTCATGAAAAATACAAATTCCACTAAAATCCAATAAAAACTGCTGTGTCTCATTCTACCAGTATAACAAGACATGTCGCCATTGATTTCGAGTCGATGGCTCAAATGACCTGGGAGCTATTGAAAAAATCGGGCGGTGTATTCGCCAAAAATGGTGATTTTTCATTAAATATTCATGAAAAATAGAAATTCCACTAAAATCCAATAAAAACTGCTGTGTCTCATTCTACCAGTATAACAAGACATGTCGGCATTGATTTTGAGTCGATGGCTCAAATGACCTGGGAGCTATTGAAAAAATCGGGCGGTGTATTCGCCAGAAATGGTGATTTTTCATTAAAATATTCATGAAAAATACAAATTCGTATTAAATCCAATAAAAACTGCTGTGTCTCATTCTACAAGTATAACAAGACATGTCGGCATTGATTTCGAGTCGATGGCTCAAATGACCTGGGAGCTATTGAAAAAATCGGGCGTGTATTCGCCAAAAATGGTGATTTTTCATTCAAATATTCATGAAAAATACAAATTCCACTAAAATCCAATAAAAACTGCTGTGTCTCATTCTACCAGTATAACAAGACATGTCGCCATTGATTTCGAGTCGATGGCTCAAATGACCTGGGAGCTATTGAAAAAATCGGGCGGTGTATTCGCCAAAAATGGTGATTTTTCATTCAAATATTCATGAAAAATACAAATTCCACTAAAATCCAATAAAAACTGCTGTGTCTCATTCTACAAGTATAACAAGACATGTCGGCATTGATTTCGAGTCGATGGCTCAAATGACCTGGGAGCTATTGAAAAAATCGGGCGGTGTATTCGCCAAAAATGGTGATTTTTCATTCAAATATTCATGAAAAATACAAATTCCACTAAAATCCAATAAAAACTGCTGTGTCTCATTCTACCAGTATAACAAGACATGTCGGCATTGATTTCGAGTCGATGGCTCAAATGACCTGGGAGCTATTGAAAAAATCGGGCGGTGTAT